>NC_057809.1:82165319-82176718 GCF_018294505.1 Triticum aestivum
TTTTCATCTAAGTATGTGGTGATTTTTTTAGAAAAGGAAGTATGTGGTGATTAATAATGCAAAATTGTATTAGCTTCGATGCCATGCTATACATAGTGGTTTAAATAACTTGTGTTTCTTATATTGAAAAGTAATTCAGAATTTGTTTCTATTTCAATTAGAGCCCTGATGCAGACAAGGATTGTGTGGTTGTACATGTCACTCGCTATGAGGCGGACGACCTGAATATATGCACTGGGAAAGCAGAGTTCTTAGGCTGTTGGATCCTGGAAGCCATTTGCAGTTATACCAATGAAGAGTTGTATTCTAGCCTCACTGTTGTCAGGCGTGTTGTCCAGGGTGTACTGAAGCACAAGAAGTTCAAAGCTACTCCTTCGTTTGTGAGGCATACTATTCTTGTCAAGCTTACGCAGGAAGATGACGTGGCATGCCTCCACAAACAAGTTTATCAGTGGCAAGGCCACAAGGTTGTCTTCATGAAGGTTCACAGGATTGAGCTGCTGCGGGACGTCCTCGATGATGTTCACGGCAAGGTTCGTCTTGTGTCCAACCCAATAGATCGAGGCATGAAATAGTTGCCCCAGCTAGTGTAGTAGTTTGGATTGTGTCTAATTATCCGAACCTTGCATGTTATCGACCCCTCTGGGGCTAGTACTCTGTTTGAATCAGTCTATGGGAACTGCTGCTATTTTTGTGTGCACGTGAATCATGTGAGAACCATCGTAATTGTTGCCGAAATAGATGCGTCCTCACTAGTTTTTTCATGAATATGGCATGGTAAGACATAAGTTGTCATGGTTTATCATACAAGCAGTGTGTGTTTTGATGAAATAGAGCACTCGTTCGAGAACCATGTGCCGACGTATACATAAGTACTTGTAAACACTGTTGGTGCTACCCCACTTGTAAGCAGTTGTGCAAAACACGGCACATTGGCTCAGCTCGCTTCAACACTAGGCTATCGACCAGCTAACAATCAACAATCTGCTGTTTGACATATAAGCAACTATGTATCTTGTTACAGTGGTTCATGCAGTTAATTGAGGCCACAATGTAATAAATTCCAAATGTTCACACGCTAGTCCAACGCTCATGTGGAACACTCACATTAAACTCGTCTTCATAAAAAAAATTGAAAAGCATAAGTTAAGCAATTTTATACATCTCAATGATTCATAGAACATAAAAAACATATACTAGTTCACAGCAAAAGACAAAGTTGTGAGAAGGTTTACAAATCAGGAAAAAACAAGCAAGGTTTCTCTGAGCAAAGGGCCTCCCGGCAGGCTTAAATATCCTGGAGTTCTCTCTGGTTTTTTCTTGTTGCCACCATCCATGGTTAGGTTCTCTCATTCCAGAATAACCAATTATAATTGTGGTCTCAACTGGAATGCTGAACTGAACCATGCAGTGTACTGACCAGCTGAAATGCTTGTGCATTCCACTAAATTTAAGCACCGCTATTTGCAGAAATAAGCAGACCACAATGCCTCTTATCCGCGCACCTGTTCAAATAACCGCCGTGCAACCGTGCCAGCTAGTCCTCGGTCCATGGATGAACTGGTAGAAAGTGCATTCCGGACTAGGATGCAGTTGTTTTCGCTCGTCCCTGCACTGCAATCAGGAAGTAAAACGTACGGTCAGCTTCTTTTAGATTGCGTTGGTCATTCTACCTTAGTTACTATCAATGTAGGGATACCTTGAAGACGGGAGGTTAGACGACGGCAATGAGGGATATCCATCTCATTTTTCACAGTTGTACTAAAACTAAGGTGTGTGTTTTTGATTGCGCGGATAGAAACAATATGGAGACAGACATCCCGAAACGATATGGAGACAGACATCCCTGTTTGCGCAAATATGAAATACGGTTATTTAAGCAGTGACAAATATTACTACTTTCCCCCGTTTCCTCTTAGAACCAAGTCCTAGATTCATGCTACAGCTTTCACACTTTCTTCCCTGTTTGAACCAACGCTTTGAGTCGACTGTATGAACTAGCTTTACTTCTAATAATAGTAGAAGTCTAGGTGGCTTTGGAACAGCGGACGGAAGTAGAAAATGATCCACATGAAGGGAGCTGGGGCAGTAGAGCAAGGCAGGTTTCGAAGGAATATATACCTGAGGGTCGTCAGCATGTGGCAAAGACGGCGTCGGGAGGCCGCATCTTGGCCACAATACCGCAGGGAGGAAGAAGGGGTTGGAGGCCCTCCCGAGCCGGCGCTCTCTCAGAGAGAACGGCACGGCCACCGATCGGGATGCGCGGGCAACCGTTGGTCTCCTCCCTCGCCGCCGACGACAGCATGAACGATGCTTGCCCCGGTCGAGGTTGTCCAGTCGGATTTGTGACCAGCCGTGAGCTGAGAGAGAGTGTGGCCACCTATGTGTTGCTTAGATCTGGAGAGCACGAGATAGTGAACGAGAGGAACCCTAGTAAAACAAGCGCTAAGGCTCCTGCTTTTATATATAGTGGAGTGATTTTGTTGTACCAGCTTCAAAAAAATGCGCTCCTACGTGTACCCGTGAGTGGGTGTGAGAGAACTAGTGCGTGCGTGCACCGCTTCTCTTCGTGAGAGTACAATATACTATGCCCAAAGAATGTTCGCCGCAAGAGTAATAGTATAAGTGTGTGACGTGTGAGCTAAAATAAAATGTGCGCGTCGTCTTTTGTTTTTTATAAGTTCTGAGGGTAGGGTGTGAAGAGCACATATGTGCATGACATCTACCTGCAGATAGATGGTGGGTGCGACGTGCGAGTCTGCGAGATGACTCGGGAGAGTCGTGACTCGTGAGGGTGCGTGTGTGTGAGAGAGGGGGGCACGTATCAATGCAATACATGTGTCCATAAATCATTATCCGACAAACGTTTGCCACAAGCCTTTTCCTGACGAACGCCGTAAGAACCGTTAGATCGGCATCTGATAGTGTCAGTTTTGCCATGTCATTTAACAGAACAACCACTCCTCCTACACACAAATCTTCCATGTGAGTGTTAGCAACTGTCGTATGCTCCCTCCGTTCTGAAATGCAGTGCATATAGTTTTATTGAAAATTCGAACCTCGCAAACTTTTACCGAGTTTTCGTGTACCAAATTGCACATGTAGAATACCATGTATATATCATTTCATTCATCTTCCAGAGGTAACTATAAGGATGGGTGAGGAGTCTACAAAGAAAGACCATCGTATCACCCGCAGCAATTTCAAGCATCCTTTAGTGTCGAGGAATATCATAGGAACTCTATATGATATGATTTTTATAGGTTTTTTCCTTTAGAGCCAATTGGTTCATAGGAATAGATTCATATACTCCACATTTCAAAGGAAATAAACATGATATCATTTCTATAGCTTTAGAGCCACTTGGTTCATATGAAGGGATTCCTATACTCCCTTAATTTCAAAGGAAAATAAACATTAGCATATATTCAATAGAAAAGTTCCTATGGTATGAACCAAATTACATCTCTTTTCTAATCCCTCCTCATAGGAATTGAGATACATGTCATCTCTAGATTCAATAGAAAAGTTCCTATGATGTGAACCAAATGACATCTCTTTTCCAATCCCTACTCATAGGAATTGAGATGCTACATGTCATCTCTTTCCCTAAAACTTCCATGTATACATCTTCTATTCCTAAATAGATAGTACAACCCACTAGTAGCTTTTTCCAAAACATGCAGCTATGGCACAAGAACTATATAGTGTGCCAATAACTTTGAAAGATGGTCGCTGGATGAAGCTAACCCGACAGTGCAGAGATAGGCAAATCCGAGCACTACTGGCCATTGGATATCATCAACATTCCACCAGATCTGCCACATGTACAATTTAGAAGACTCCATGGTTGAACTTAAGCATAATGCACAAACCTCAAAACACAAGCACTTCTCCTTTGTTCTAGAATCTTCTGTATCATAATTGATTATTTATTTTCTAAATGAATTGCCATTATTTGTTTTTTACTTTATGATTTACAATGCACAACCCCATGAATCTTAACATTTTTATAAAACTAATTGACTTTGAATGAGATGAACTATAAGAACTAAACGAACATCTACATCATGCATATATGACTCAAAGCTTTACATGCTATAGTGTGTATTTATTCATAATTTGGTTTCGAAACCTCATGCGTTCAATACATGTGTACATTACTAGTTTTGAGTAGAGTAGAAAATTTCACGCGGCCCCGGGTATATCAAAATGTAGGGCCCATGCATCATTGCCTTTCGATCGAACCTACGTCCACAATTTTTTGTATGTACTATATCTCCACTGCTCCCCGAACCCAAAATGATGCCTCGTTCCCGTAAAACCAAGCGGCCCACACATATTTAAGGCGTCGACTCGAACCTGTTTACTACGACGTGGCCCCGCACGCCGTAGTACTCCTACAAACCCTACCACCGCACTCATCATCGGTTTTCTTCAAGAGGACGAGGGAGAAGCTGATTTGTAGTGGAGGCGCTTTCAAAAAAAGGATTTGTAGTGGAGACCCCTACCCTAGGGTGCCCTAGGTAGCTGCTGCACGCATCATTGTTTTCTCTTTTCTTTATGCTCTTGCGCCCTAGAGTGAAATGATGGTTGCTTCGTCCGTCCAGCTTAATGCGGGAAAGGTGGGGCTTTGTGATTTGACCCCTCATCGCTCATTTTCTACTACTGCGGTGCTACGACTGGGGTGCCTCCAATTCCAACCGCTGCTTCGAACTGTAATTTGGTGCATCGCACGTGGAACAAGATGGTGGATGAGCCACATGTCGGCCAAAGGGGTCATGTTAAGTGTGTCGCCATTTCGTGTGCGGACTGACCCTGCTTGAGTTGCTACGCCAACATGACAGGAGCAGCCTACCACTTGGTTTTGCTCCTTGGTGAATCCTGACTATATTGATCTAAAAAGATACATGCTGAACTACCCTCTCCGTCTCGGTTTTTTTATTTTTAGGCGTCTCGGTTATAGGGCCTGCACGTAGTTCTAGGTCACCCATTTGACTAACTAAATATGAGTTACTATGTCACAAAAAGTATATCATTGGATTCTTAAGAGGATGTAGTTGTATTTAAAAGTCGAGGGCGGGGCTTTTCCTGCATGGTAGGCGGGGCAGTTCCGCCTAGTCGGTTCGACAGAGACGCGAGAAGACGAGGGAGTAGGTTGCTGCAAATGTAGGGCTGTGTGATTTGACAGCGAGTTACTGCTGGATAGATGGGGCCCCGTGATTTGACTTGCCATTATCATTTTAACTGCGGCGCTACGACCGGCGTGAGTCTCCCGATCCTGACCACCTCCATACAGGTGCCTCTCCCAATGCTCCACCATGTAGTAGAGGCTGGCTCTTGCATGAGAGACCACTTCTCCACTTTTTCCTTGCCTCTCTTTCCTCCACATATGCAAAAATGCCATGTAAAGCGCACTATTGTACTTACTTTTACTTGCTCCTATAGGTGCTTAAGCTTGCCACATAGGCATAAAGTCTGATGTGGCAAGTTAATCAAGAAGAGAGAGACTAGTTTGGTGACCCAAGGAAGAAACGGTGTTAAGCGCGTGTACCTAGGTGAAAAGACAATTTTGAGTCTATAGCTAATTAAATGAAGCAAACTTAGCAACACCATTTCATTGGAAGAGGTCACTCCTTGGCAAATGCAATAAATACTAGTACTCCCTGTGTCCCATAATATAAGAACGTTTTTGGCACTACACTAGTGTCAAAAACATTCTTATATTATGGGACGGAAGGAGTACGAAGAAAGAGATAGAGAGGAGTAAAAAATACACTTATAGCCAACCTTATAGCCAACCTTGTTGTAGTATGAGTGACTAAGTGATGACTATGTATGACACGCCAACATCAGATAGCCTAACGCACCATGTTAAATCTCCAAGGGCGCGACCGCGCGAGCGACGCGACGGTCGTGGTAGGCGCGACCATGATACGGGCTGCTGGCAGCCCTTGGATCTGAGATCAAATGGTCGCATGCTAAGTTGCTAAAAATTTGTAGAATAACCCTCCAGGATAGGATATTCACCCATAGGTCTAGAATCACGCCATGCAACCGTTTGATCTTAGATCCAAGGACTCTCGGAAGCCCGTATCATGGGAGAATGGAAAGCCACTACCCTGCTGTTCGCACGCTGGCAGTTCGCTCCTAGTCAGGAATCGTCCCCGCACGTCCTTCAATACTACGACGGTTCGCTCCTAGTCGTCTCGTCCATTCACATTATGGTAGTTCCACTAATCCTAACCCTCTTCCCAAATCCATGGCGTCCCAAATCTCCACGATCGGCGGTGAGTACAAGGTTAGAACCATCACCGGCGATGAGTTCGACGTCATCTACACCCGTTCTTCCGCGACGGTGAAAGGATGCCTTTCTCGCTTCAGACGCATGTTCGAAAACTCATATGATGAGTGGGTCGCTGGGCTAGATGTTGAGTACACCACAGTCCTGGGACCAGAGAAGGATCTAAAGGACAAAGAGAGGAAGAAGCCCGCCGTGATCCAGGTTTGCGTACATAACGTTTGCTTGGTCTACCACATATGCCATGCCGATGTTGAGTGCCAGGATTTTAAGAACTTCCTCAAGGACAAAACAGTGAAATTCGTTACTGTAGACTTTAAGAACGACAAAGAAGTCCTGGGTCGGATAGGCCTCGTTGTAGGCAACCCATTCGACCTCCAGAAGAATCGGTTGGTGCCCTCTCGTCAGCCTTCAATGCTAACCCTGGCAGGAGCCATGGTTCATCCTTCGTACCGTAAACTGGAGAAACCTCATTACACGTTTCATCGTCATGCATGGCAGCGAAATGTACTAGATATAGACCACATCCACTATGCTGCAATGGATGGCTACCTTTGTTTCAATATCTACAAGGGTTGGATGAAAAGCAATAGCCAAGTGTGCGGTTCAAGCAAAGAAGTATCGGCCAAGAGGGAGAGGGACAAGGACGAAGTCGAGGATGTGGACGAGGACTCTGAGTAAGGTGGCAGTGTCGTTGCTCATGGTGGTTCTAAACTTCTAATGCAGTGTCTACTGGATTAGTTGCATAGTTTAATTTTAGGTGTGCTTAGTTTAATTTGAGGGGTGTGTTGTGCTGAGCCCCCAGCAGAACTATGTTATGTTTCTTCTCATTACTTTAACTCTTCAGTATGTACATACTACTAGTATTTCTTTAATAGAATTTAGCACCCCAATTAAGCATGTACTAGCTTTTTTAATAGTACTATATGCATAATTTGGCGACGAGCGCTCTCTATATGTACCACCTTTTTTTAATTTCAATTTTTGCTCCATGGCGCAATCCATCGATAGTACTACTGTACAAAAGTATACATTTTTAAAAGGCTAGAGTACTGTTCATCACATATATAGCTAGTTAAATTCTCAACCTAGAACGACGTGCATGCCATGTAGTAAACCGATATGAAGGAAGTATAGTAAAAATGAGGTGATTTTACCGAGTGATCGGTGGGGGAGCATGGCCTGTCATGCGGTCCCACGTGTCATGATGTACCAAGGCGATGCGCGTTTCCGTCTTGAGGCAGAAGCAATACTATGTGGTTTGAGATGATGGCGAACCGAAGTGTGAAATAATGGTTGCTTCGTCTGTCTGGGAAGGTGCGGCATTGTGATTTGATGTCTCATTGCTCATTACTACTACTGGGCCGGTACGAGTGGGGTGCGTCCCCCTACTGTTCTGCACTATTATTTGGTGCTTCGCACGTCGACCCGGTTGCTATATGTCCCACATGTCGGCGACAGGAAGTACAGAATTCATGAAAGGGACCGTCGACGGAGGAGTATACTACAGAATTCATGAAAGGGAGCGACTTAGTTTTGGAAAAATCTGTTTTTACGGAGTACGTACCCACTAGGGTTTATAGGACTCATCTAAAAACATTCGTTTTTCTGTTTGATAAGTATCAATTCTACTATACTAGTAGTAGTACCATTACATGTTGGATTTCGAGGTGCGTTAGATCACCCGACACAAGCAATGTCAAGAGGAAACTAACCAATGCATGTACAAGTTCATGGAAATTTAGTGGTCATTCATGCATTCGTTCTAATTAATGCCTCGGTAAACATAACTTCTTGAGAAAAACGAGCGTACTAATTACTTGTGCAAACTACGAAATTAATTCGACCACTCACCGTCTACCTTGGTTGGAGAGATTTTGAAATTGAGCCATAAACTGGAAAGGAGGGAGTAGTAACTTTTGTCTTGATTACTATTTGTGGCCTTGTATAGATGCAAAATGTATTTTTTTATAGTGGCCTTGTATAAGTAAATGGAGGGAGTACTAACCAAAGTACGTATTAGGGACGAGGAGTAAATGGAGGGAGTAGTAAAATTTTCTCCTCGTGCTGCGAGCCACCGCGCGCGTGGGCGAGGGACCGGGCGTAAAGGCGTACAGTAGTACTACTACTACTACTCGTAAGCAAGCTTCACCTCATCCTACGAGCCGCCGCGCCCGTGGGCGGGGGAGACGGCGTACTAAGCAAGCTTCTCCTCGTTTGCGAGTTGACGGGACACATCAAAATTACTCCAGTGTATAGAGCCTTGCCTCTAATGTAGGCCCCACATGGTTTGCCTCTTTTTTAATTTAACATAACGCGTCAAGTCGCAATTTGTTTGTTCACCCGTGGTAGACGATCCTCCCTCCACCAAGTGGACAACCAGTACACATGCCAAATTACCACGTGGGCTGCCTTTTTCGTATAGAAATGAGCTCCATCGTGTACCCGTGCGGGTGTGGTTGGGAAAGAGACGGGAGTACGTGCGCCGTGCGTGCACCTCTTCTCTTCGTGCACGTCCCCCACCTACGTGGGTGTGTGTGAGAGAGATACAAACCTAGACATAATGCGCCGTCCATCCCCATGTCTCCGCCCAGTCCGACCATCAGTCACCACCACGCCCCACTCCTCCTCACCTTATCTCTCATCTTTCTCCCTCCATTTTTATATACAAGGGGCCACTATCAAAATTACAATTTGCAGATATACAAGGCCACTAACACTAATCGATGCAATATTAATGGTGTTTGCCTCGTGGTACTAGCAAAGGAGGACATTAATTATCCCTTGCATGCATGCGGGAGTTTGTAAAAAAATGCATCTTGATGTTCCGTGCAATGCACGGGCATCTTGCTAGTCCATGAAAACAACACATGGCAAAATTCCACGGCGAACGAGGGATTTGAATCTGTTGGGAGGGGCTGTTTGGATCTTGCCTAGGGTAGCCAAAATATTGGCGACCCTTTTGTCCACCGGTGCCTTTGTCACCGATGAACGAGGAATGGCTCGGGTGCTCATGCTCTCATGCATCCTCCAGCGCGCATGTTGGAGACGAGCTCAGACGAGCTGTGTTTTTTGTCCCACAACGCCGCCCAAGCCGCCCGCAGACCGACCGGCGACCCGCAAATTACGCCATCCAACCATAGCCGCACACATTATGACAGCAACTCAACCAACCGGACGAAATTCACGCAAACACGTAGACAAACTGATATTTCATATAAACAACGACGGAAACCATATAAAATACCGGATTTTCATACAAACATGACGGATTTCATTACATTCAAATGAACTATGCGGTGCTAGTTCTAGACAGCACAGGTATATGATACCTAGCCTAAATGGTCGCCCGCCGATCGATTTGTGTTCCTCATGTTCGGCAGCACGATCACCGGACTGCCGAGAGCCTCGAAGGTATATGCTTCAGCGCAAAGGACGGCTCGCTTCCCCACTGCCCAACTGATATCATTGGCTGGTGCCGAAGATGATGGTGGCTAGCACCGGTTCGAGTTCATCACCGGCCACTACTTCACCATGGCCGGCACCGGCTCAAGTTCATCCTAACATTCCCCTCTTCCGTGGAGCCCATGCGGGGTCGACGAAGGTCCTCGCAACAAAAGGATCCGGCAAGACACCTGCTGTGTACGCCGGCGTCGCCTCCGCGGTGGCCTTCATGGGACCCAAGCGGCGGCGGCCTCCTGTGTTCTACTTCTCCTCGATGATGGCGGTGGATGCGGAGGCGCTGGCCACCGACTCGTCGCTCTCTGTGCACCCGGCTTCTGTTGCTGCTTGCATGGCGCGGCCGCCGGCATGGGAGTCTCGGCCATAGAAACGGGAGACGCGGTACGAGGCGGCGGCGTGGACAGCAGCAACGACGCCCGTGCGCCGCTCCTCGTCGAGCTGGCCTGGAGAGGCGAGTTGCTGAACCGTGCGCCGACTTGGGTGGCAACTGGCTCCGTCGGGCGAGGGGAGGGAGGTGGATCAGCGAGCTGCATAGCTCATATCCGGCGGGCTACCCAGCCGGCTTGGATGCGGAATAACTACTCTTCGTAAGCCATTGTAAGAGTGGACAAAATGGTGGAGGAGATAGGGGAGCGGCAGAGGTGTGCGATTCTTAGCCGGCGTTTGGCCTCGTTTAAATAGGAGATTAAATAGACGGCAGACGGGAGGAGCTCGGCCGGCGTTGCATTTAACGCCGGCCCGGTCATGAACGGGCGTGTGTCTAGAGTGGGTTTCTCAGCTTCCACACGGGCGGGTTTCATGGAGGCGTTTGAATGCGGCACGGAGGCGTGTTCAGCCGGGCGTGCCGCGAGTGGCGCCCTCGACTCTGACCTAGGACACCGCGCCGTTCTTCCACTGACGTGTGGGCTCTTTGGGTGCATGGCATGCATGTCAGTGACCCAACGCAGGCAGCGCACAATAGAGGAACCTTTGGTTGGCCACGGCGGTCAGAAGCGGGCATTTCATAAACCGATGATTGTTCATTGAGTGTGACGTCATCTTTTTCATGTAGATAAGCCTACTATGTTGATAGCCCATTCGATACATTGTGATTCATAAAGACCGCATCAAACACCAATGTTTTGCTTATCACAGATAAGATTGATTAATACCCGTAACAATCCATGTCCTTAACAAAGGGTGCATGCACGTATAGGTTGAGCGTGTGTCTTGCGTCGTGTGCTGTGTGCATACAGGCGTGCGAGTGTTGCGTGCGTGCAAGGGTACGTTTCAGTGTTGCATGCATGGGTGCGTACGTGCGCATGTTCGTGAGTGCATGTGTACGTGTCAATGTTGCACGCCAGCATGCGTGCGTGTGTACGTGTCAGTGTTGCACGCCTACATGCATGCATGTCTTGCGTGCGTGCATGTGTACGTGCGGGGTGAGGCTACATGTCAGTCGACTGACTTTTTCATCTCTGGTCATTAGATTTTCCAGCCGTTGGATACGAAATCAAGGGCCTCCAGTTTATCATCAAACTCCACCCCCCCTGAGCCGCCAGCCACCAGCGGCTGAACCGCCAGCCCCCATCGCCCGCGGCCGGCCTGCCCTCCCTGAAACCACTCCCCACCGCCGGTCCGCCGCCGCACCGACCAT
>NC_057809.1:82177151-82204187 GCF_018294505.1 Triticum aestivum
GGGGATCCCCACCCTACCGCCCAATGAATGCCCCCCCAACCGCCGGTGACTGCCAACCAGAGGTCTCACGACTTCGAATACCCACCGACCACTAATTTATTATCATTTCTGTCCTTCATATACGCGCTGACGGGTGGGCCCTATGGTAATGTGCGCTGCTAAATGTGGACCGTTTGACTGGTCAATTGATCGTGTTATCAACAAATTACGGAGCTGTATGGTGAGCCAGTGACTGTATGATCGCCCTAAAATGTACTCCTATTTTTATTAACACAGTACAGACTCAAACTACCATTTCTTTCTTTCATATACGGGCTGACAGGTGGGCTCCACGGTTACGCGCCCCGATGGTGCAACACTAGTTGCACCGCGTGGAACGTTTGACTGGTCAATTGATTGTGTCATCAACAAAATACGGAGTTGTACGGGTGAGCCAGTGACCGTATAATCATGATATGTATTTGTTTAACACGGTACAGACGCAAGGGCTCATATATACGCGCAAGCACTCACCGCTATAAGCGCACACACTCGAACCCTACCCCTATGAGCACCTTCGAGAGAGTGGGCCAGCATATATGATCTTGAGATTTTACGAAGTCACCATAGGTGCCTCGTAGTCGAGTGGAATGTCTCCTCCCACTGAACGTACATCGCCGGAAAATATTGAAATTAACACAAGATAAATGCGAGCACCGGGACTTTAACCTTGGTGGGCTCGAGAAACCACTGTCCTCTAACCATCCAACCACATGTTGGTTAGCACGATAAAATGTATGTGGTGACCATGATGAGCTTATTCTGAAGTCCAGTGACCATATCGTGCTTTCGCTTCAAATACAATGACCGTAAGTGTTGTCAACAAAATACGGTGCACGCATCAAATGCAAAGTCCGTCAGTGTCATCAACAAAATATGGAGACGTATCGTGAGCTAGATACCGTTGTACTATTGTATATGCTTATTTTCTTAGTGTCCGATTGCGTGTGTGGTGTGGTGGGCACATCATTTCTAGTTGTGGTGGGTCAACATGAAGACTCATGGGTCGGTTCCATCCTGCGCCACATATAGATTGGACCGAGATGTGTTATACGAAGACCCATGTGGAGGACTCGGCGTACAACACGAAGCTACCAGAGTCGCGGAGGACTCTATCCCCACTGGTGATAAGCCGACTATATATGATTTGTAACCCTAGGCCCTTAGTATGTTATACAAGCTTGGGGGCTAGTTCGTCGATAGTATACACACACGCACAATGCCTGGTATCCATGTGTACTTTGTACACACCCCTATCACTAATATACAGTACTAGGAGTAGGCTCTTTCTTCAACTGCAAGGGTCCGATCCGAACTAGGGTAAAACTTTGCCTCGTATTACCATCCAGCCTAACAGCCAGGGATATCCTACCGAATGATATGATGAAATCATATCTACCAACTACTAAGAGAGAGGTGTGTCGGGGGGGCAATGTGTGCGAGAGAGGCCTAAAGATAATGTGCGTGCGGGAGACACGTAGGCGCATATATGTGCGTATAGAGGGCTAGTAGAGACCGTGCATGTGTATATATGCATGTGAGAGAAATAGTGTTTTCCAACTGAGATTAGTGAAAAGAGTGGTACATAGTAGTCAGAAAGAGAGAGAGAAACAGAGAGAGCATGTGCGTGATACACCCCGACACCCTGAGAGAGATTGTGAGCATGTGTGAAAGAGAAATGCCGATGCATATAAAGTGTGTGCACTTATGCGTTAGATAGAGAGATATATAACGCGTTTGTGAGAACGGGGCGAGGCATAGTGCACCTATGTGTAAAAGGCAGTTCTAAGCATTAAATTAAAATATAAATGGCATTATTATTTTTGGGTGAGATCATGAATTTTGCAAATTGCGTATGGACGAAAATCGGTCTATCAGACACCCATACTCTATTTAATTCTAGCATGTGCATGTGTTTATTTCATATTATCGATCCATAGAGTGAGAGCGGTTTGAAATACAGGCAATGGATGCTTTTGCAATTCATATATAAACATTAATTAGTGCACTCCATGTTGTTAGTGTGAAGCACTTTATACATTTGTCACTTGCATGGATACATTCCAAATTGCTAGCTATGAAATAGAATACATGTCGAATTCAACATAAAGGGGGTTTCGAATATTCGAATTCATAGGAAGTGCATTCATCTATTTGAACCCGAGATAATGGCATTTGTAAATCAGATGTAAAAGGGGGCATCAATCTTTATTGTGAGTTTGAACATGCTATATATATATTCATACGCATATCTAACTTTCTTTTTGCAACCAAGGAGATTATATCTGGAACCATGCATGAACTGAGGTAAGTTGCATATATTTTAACATATACTCGTGTACAATGTATATTCAAATGTACCCCCTCCATTCCAAAATAATTGTAGCTTTAGGATTTTCAAGAGTAAAGATTTGTGAAGTTTGACAAACCATGGAAGTTCAATTCAAGAGAACCGAAAATGTTAATGCTTCTACTCCCAAATATTGAACAAAGTGCCAAATAGGCCTCTGGTCACCCGAAACCGCGCGAGACTAATGTTTTGGTGGTAGGAAATTACTGTCCTGACTCTGGCCTGTGTAGCCTATCGTCCCGATGTCCAAAGGTTTAAACCGGGGTAGGTTTGTAACTTCACCAAGATGCCAGTCTCAACCGCCTCCGAGAAGCATTCATACGCTGTGGGCGCCTACCCATGCGCTCGGCCGAAATCTATCCCGCCCACATTTGGGACACCTGACATTATTGTCCTACCCCCAACCCGCAATATGTCCGAAATTTTAGATGGGGGCAAAATTTGTAACTTTCCGCAAATTTCAAACAAGCGCGTCTCAAACCGAAACATTGTTCCCCCTTAGTTCCCCGCCTCCCTCCGTTTCCCCATTCATACTCCATGGGCGCGAAAACGCCCTCTCCACCAGCCGCGAAACCCCAGCCTCCTTCGTCCTCCACCCCATAGCGGCCAATCCACCGCCGCCCTCCTCCATCACGTCGGAGCCGGTACCCCGATGTCGTCGTCCAACGCAACCGCAACTGCAACACCCTCAAGGACTTAGCAGCTGAAGCCGAGGCAGAGCTGCCTCCACGATGCCGACGCCGACATGCGCCATACCAGAACCACTCCGACCACGCCGTCCTGCGCCTCACTGCTGTGGCTCCACTGTCGCAACCGTCCACCGCACCGGAGCTATTCCCGCTACGCCGTCGTTCGCCGCCTCGGATCTGCTTCCCCGCCGCCGACAGACGGCCACCGCACCACACTCAATAACTTGGCATGGGTTCGTCCAAGGCTGCACCGTCCTCCACAACTTCTGGTTTCCGGCGAACAACAAGAAGATCATCAGAAAAACAGAAGGAGGACACAGCACTGCCAACAGAAAGAGGTACTCCTCTTCCCTTATCGTGCAAATCTTACGTCTCCGCTCACACCGTATTCATCCCATGAAAGAAACTAGTTGAGCGCTTCTTACTGCATCTTCTTCGTGATACTAAATGCACAAGGTTTCCTCCCTTTTACTATTTCACCTTTGCTAGAGGTCAGTAGCCCGCCTGGATTTCAATTCAGGGTCAGTCGAACCGCAATTAAAAGAAGCAGCACCCGCTTAGGCGCGCGGAGCACCTAGTCCGCCCGTTCCCCGGGGAAGCGGCGCATCGGTGTCTATCATAGGGGTGTGGGTGCAGGAGCTGCTTGCGCCGGATCTGGAGGTCGGCGGGGCTTGAATGGATGGTCGAGGGGCTGTTCCAAGCACGGCGGTGTGGTGAGGTCGAGGGGAGGGCGCAGGCAGGGGAGGAATATTGGGCCGGTGGTCGCTGGCGTTTCGAGGAAGATCGTAAACACTGACTGGCTGGAGGTAGATGAAGGCGATCTGCCCGTTCTTTGTACATCGGACGGTGCAGAAAAAATGAACTGACCTATTTGCTTTCAGTCGACTGTTATTTTCATAGAATCCTGTAGTAATTTAGTGTGCCATGCATGTTGTAGAGCTATCATATGTCTCCCGTCATTTATTTCTCACCGACCTGCTATCTGCTACCTTTACACTGTACTAATTGTGCACACACTTCACCCATACTCACACTATTGTTTTTTTATGCATGGGTATTTCAGACTCTGACGCAGTGTTGATGAATGCAGAAAAGAAAAGACAGAAGTCGCTCCAGTATAATTTGAAGATAAGCACTAAGCGTTTCAGTGCTTTAATGGGTGCAGTGTCAGCAGTTGGAGATACTAAATGTAGCTCTGCAGTTGATGATCTCAATTGCCACACACAACCATCCCAGGTGCTTGCTTTAACTTTACGCTGTCAAATGTGGTTGCATGTTGCATATGGTGTCTAGCTTGTATTGCTTCCAATTTGGTTAAATTGCATCTGCTTACTTTACACATTATTCCTTTGATAATGACATGCCTTCTTGTTTTTGATACATACTACATATGTCTATTAACCATGTTCGTACATCAAACTAATGCTCTTTTGTATCCCTCGTCAATCACTTATGATGAGACAGTCACCCGAGTGGGTTACTGTGAGACGCCCTACTTGTTTAAAGAGTGCAGTGTCATCCTCCCCACATGATTCTCAAGAAACAGCAAGGCTAAATGAAGATAGTCAACGTAGCTCTCTAGTTGATCGCCGCAATTCCCCCACACCACCGTCGCAGGTGCTTGCTCTTACTTGGCAGTGTGATATGTGGTTGCATGTTGCATATGGTGTCTACCTTGTAATGCTTCTAATTAGAGTAAATTGCATCTGCTTAGTTAACACATTATACCTGTGAATATGACATGCCTTCCTGTTTTTGGTACATACTACGTCTTTCTATTAACCATGTTCTTACATCAAACTACTTTTCTTGTGTATCCCTCATCAATGCTCCTAATTTGTTAAATTGCATCTCCTTAGCTTACACATTATACATGTGAATATGACACGCCTTCCTGTTTTTGGTACATACTACATCTGCCTATCACACCATGTTCTTACATCAAACTACTGTTCTTGTGTATCCTGTGTCTATCGCTTATGATGAGACAGTCACGCGCGTGGGTTAATATGAGACGCAATACTCTTATAAGAATGCAATTTCATCCTCTCCACATGATTCTCAAGAAACAGCAAACCTAAATGAAGATATTGAACGTAGCTCTGTACCTGAAGACCGCACTTCCCCTACACCACCATCACATGTGCTTGCTCTAACTTCGCAGTGCGATATGTGGTTGCATGTTTCATACGGTGTCTAGCTTGTAATGCTTCTAATTAGGGTAAATTGCATCTGCTTAGTTTACACACTATACTTGTGAATATGGCATGCCTTCCTATTTTTGGTACACACTACATCTATGTGTTAACCTTGTTCTTACATGAAACTACCTCTCTTCTGTATCCTGCATCAATCACTTACGATGAGTCACCTTTATTCGTTGCATATTGCATATTATTTCTAGCATGTTGCCATGTATTTCTTCTAATTTGGTCAAATACATTTGTTAGGGAACCCTTTTAATTTGGCAGAGTGATATTGGTTTCATCTTTCATATGGTTTCTAGCTTTCATCAATTCTAACAAGTTCAAGCACCTTGTGCTTAGTTTACACTTTATACATCATACATGTCAATATGTCATGCCGTCCTGTTTTTATACATATTCCATCCTCCTATCATGCGGCTGCCTTACATGAAAGTAGTGTTCGTCAGTATCATGCATCAATGAGTTCTGAAGAGCAAATTTTATTCCTTTTTCTTGTGGGTTTGACTTGACAAGGCAAAATCAAGAAAGAGGAAGGAAAATAGTAAGGAAGGCGATGATGGTGGTCCTCTGCAGCAACGTAAACAGAGCATCTATACCAATTCTCCTTGTACTGATAGTGCATTACAAGGTCCAAGTCTCCGCTCCCCTACTCCACCATCCAAGGTGATTGCTCTAACTTGGCAGTGTGATATCTGGTTGCATGTTGCATATGGTGTCTAGCTCGTATTGCTCCTGATTAGTGTAAATTGCATCTGCTTAGCTTACACATGATACATGTGAATATGACACGCTTTCCTATTTTTGGTACATACTATATCTGTCTATCACACCATGTTCTTACATGAAACTACTCTTCTTGTGTATCCTGCATCAGTCACTTATGATGGGACACCTTTAAGTTGGCAGTGTGATATTGGTTTGCATCTTGAATATGATTTCTAGCATGTATTGCTTCTAGTTTGATGAACGCCACCTATGACGAGACAGTTTTAACTTGGCAGAGTGATATTGATTGCATCTTCCATATGGTGTCTTGCAGTGTTTCTAATTTGTTGAAGTGCCTTCTGCTTAGTTACCACATCAT
This sequence comes from Triticum aestivum, assembly GCF_018294505.1. Classification (NCBI taxonomy): domain Eukaryota; kingdom Viridiplantae; phylum Streptophyta; class Magnoliopsida; order Poales; family Poaceae; genus Triticum; species Triticum aestivum. The sequence goes on from NC_057809.1 coordinate 82,183,521, forward strand.
AGGTGTGAATATGTCAAGCCGTCCATTTTTTCGTACATATTCCATCCTCGTATCATGACTTTGCCTTTCATCAGAGTAGTGTTCGTCAGTATCATGCATGAATGAGTTCTGAAGAGTGAACGATATTCCTTTTTCTTATCGGTATGACCTCACAATGCAAAATCAATAAAGCTGAAGGAAATTGGCAAGGCATTGGATGATGGTGGTCCTTCCGAGCAACTGAAACTGAGGTTCTCTACAGATTCTACTCCGCCATCCTCCCAACAAGATTCGCAAGACAACGCGAGGCTAGACAGTCAACATAGTTGTGTAGATGATGAGCACATCTCCCCTACTCCACCATCACAGGTGCTTGCTCTAACTTGGCACTATTATATGTGGTTGCATGTTGCGTATGATGTCTAGCTTGTATTGCTCCTAACTTTGTTGAATTGCATCTGCTTACTTTACACATAATGCCTGTGAATATGACATGTGTTCCTGTTTCTACATCAGACTACTATTCTTGCATATCCCGCATCGGTCACTTATGATAAGGAACCTTTAAGTCGCCACTGTGATATTGGTTGTGTCTTGCATATGATTTCTAGCATGTACTGCTTCTAATTTATTGAAACGCCATACAGTTTGAACTTGGCAGAGTGATATTGGTTGCATATTTCATATGGTGTCTAGCTTGCAGTGCTTCTAATTTGTTGAAATGCCTTCTGCTTAGTTACCACATCATAGGTGTGAATATGTCACACCATCCTGTTTTTCATACATATTCCATCCTCGCATCATGTGTTTGCCTTTTATTCGAGTAGTGTTTGTCAGTATCATGCATGAATGAGTTCTGAAGAGCGAATTTTATTCCTTTTTCTTATCGGTTTGACTTCGCAATGCAAAATCATTACAGCTGAAGGAAATTAGTCCGGCAGTGGATGATGGTGGTCCTTCGGAGCAACTCAAACAGGGGGTCTCTACAGATTCTACTCCGCCATCCTCCCAACAAGATTCGCAAGACAACACAAGGCTGGACAGTCATCGGTGTAGATGATGAGCACATCTCCCCTACTCCACCATCACAGGTGCTTGCTCTAACTTGACACTATTATATGTGGTCGCATGTTGCGTATGATGTCTAGCTTGTATTGCTTCTAACTTGAATTGCATCTGCTTACTTTACACATAATGCCTGTCAATATGACACGTGTTCCTGTTTCTAGAACATACGTGTACATGACGAGCACATCTCCCCTACTCCACCATCACAGGTGCTTGCTCTTACTTGGAACTGTTATACGTGGTTGCGTTTTCCGTATGATGTCTAGTTTGTATTGCTTCTGATTATGTTGAATTGCATCTGCGTAGCTTACAACTTATACCTGCAACGATCACTTACCCATAAGACACATTTAACTTGGGACTGTGATGTAGGTTGCATCTTGCATTGTCTTCTAGCTTGTACTGCTTCTAATTTCTTGAAATGGCACTTACGACGAGACACTTTTTACCTGATAGAGTGATATTGGTTGCATGTTCATATGGTGCCTAGCTTTCATTTCTTCTAATTTTGTTGAAATGCCTTCCGCTTACTGTTTTTTCATACATATTCCATCCTCCTATCATACGTGTGAATATGAAACGCTGTCTTTTTTTTGTATATATTCCATCCTCCTATCCCGCGCTTGCCTTACATCAAAGTAGTGTTCGTCTGTATCATGCATCAACCAGTTATGCAGAGCTGATTTTATTCATCTTCTTGTGGTTTTGACTTCATAAGGCAATATCAGAAAATAGGAAGGAAAAGAGTAAGTTAGGGGATGTTGGTGGTCCTCCGCACCGACGCAAACAGAGACTCTCTAGATTTGCCACTGCTACTGCTAATGAAGTTGAAGTCCCAAGTCTACATGATGAGTTCATCTCCCGTACTCCACCATCGCAGGTGCTTGCTCTAAATTGACAGTGTGATAATTGGTTTCATGTTGCATATGTTGTCTAGCATGTATTTCTTCTATTTTGATTAAATTGCACCTGCTGAGTTTATACGTTATACATGTGCATATGACATGGCTTTCTGTGTCTAGAATACACTGCATCTATCTATCATACCATGTTCTTACATCAAAGTACTGCTGTTGTGTATCCCGCATCGGTCACTCATGATTGGACGCTTTTAACATGGCAGTTTGATAGTGGTTGCATCTTGCATTGATTTCTACGTTGTACTGCTTCTAATTTTTCGAATTGCCACTTATGACAAGACACTTTTAACTTGGCAGAGTAATATTGGTTGCATCTTTCATATGGTGTCTAGCTTGCATTACTTCTATTTTCTTGAAAATCCTTCTGCTTAGTTTGCACATCGTAGCTGTGAATATGTCATGCCGTCCTGTTTTTCTTACATATTCCATCCTCATACGGTTGTCTTACATCAAAGTATTGCTTGTCTGTACCATGCATCAATGAGTTCTGAAGAGTGATTTTATTCTTTTGTGTTGTGGGTACAGCTTGACATGGCAAAGTCAAAAAAGAGCAAGGAAATTAATATAGTAGGGAGTGCTGTTACTCGTTGGGTGAAACGGAAAAGGTTCCGCCCTCGAGATTCTACTGGTACTTATAGTGCAGTAGAAGGTCCAAGTCCACCGGCTAAATCTACAAACGCAGTATCACCTACTCCACCAGCTGCAGCATCCGCTTCAACTGTACTAGCATCTCTACTCGTTCGTTTGCTCCGGAACTGGCCAGTTCCCAAGCTGCCTTCACACCTAACACTACTTCCGAAGCACTGCTGACACAACAGGACTTAGCAAGATCAGATGAACCTCATTTGCATCAACACCAAGACGGTACCTGACCGAGTCAAGTTGCAGTTGCATGCTCCTTTATATGTACTCTCACAGTTTGATGTACACTGACACTTTCCATATTCGTTGTTGAACTAGCACCACGGCGCAAGCGGAAACAGACATCAGGGATAATGCTTGACAGATTAACAAAATCTAAAGGAGGAAGAATGGAGATCCATTTTGAGGCAGGTTTAAAAAGGCCACGTGATGCTACAGAGTCAGCCAAGTTAGTATCAGAGGCAGCCATTGCCGTTAGGTGTCATGCACGTATCCTCCCAACATGGATCCAGTACAGGAATGAGAAAGACAATACCCAATTTAACACCTTCCTTGACCATTTATCCGTAAGTAATGTTATTCATCGCAATTAGTAATATTGTCTTGCTTTGTCCCATATTTTCTAGCTTCCTCCTAATAAGACTCACATTCTTTTTTCAACAGATGAGGTTCAAGTTGGATCCGAAAGATGATGCAACTAAGCAAGCATGCACTCATGTTTTTCAGTCTGCTCTGCGACAGTATCGGTACCACCTTAGAAAATCTCACTTTGAAGGCAAGGCTAACAATGAAATCGCCCAAACATCTCCAGTGGAATATATTACAGATGAAGACTGGACAACCCTCGTTAAACACTGGTCTGATCCAAAGTATGAGGTAGGCTATATGTATTTGATCAGACCACATATTGAACTTGTATTTATGTATGTGCCTTACAAGTGTATCTTCTTCTAGGCTAACTGTTTGAAGAACAAAACCAACCGTTCTAAAGTGAAATCCCAACAGACAACAGGATCTCGTAGCTATATTGCACACTACGAGGCTCTTGTAAATAGCTACTACTTCCTTCTTTTTTTGTGCCATATTATCATATCTATATTGACTTGTTCCAAATACAGAGGAAAGTCCGTGCGGACCAAAAAGAACCTGAACCGAATGCAGTGCAAATCTTCAAGGATTGCCACACCAGCAAGATGAAGGGCATGAGCACACCAGTTCAAGCCGCTGTTGTAAGTCCTTACTCCTCCTGCCTTGAACTGATTGGTAATGTGATGTGTTCATTTAACTACTTGGTTTGCAGCCAATGTCAGTTACTCTGTTCACTTTTATTCACAGTTGTCTTAACGTATCATTTCACCTTACATGGTTTAAAAGAGATGAAGGATATTCTTTTGGCCTTGATCTGTAATCTAGTTGTTATGTTCACGTGCGCACACAATGATAAAATAGCATGTTTGTTTTATATCTGTTTTCCCATGATATGAATGATGTCATACTATGTTCATCCTACTTTAAACCATGTCTCTTTATCCTTAGATGTCAACAAATGTGAGGAAATAGACAATACAGTAGGCATGCTACATGGACATATGTTCCGAAAGTGATTTTATTATGTAGTTGGCACTACAATACATGCTAATGTATTACGGTAGTTCACCAAAATAAGTTATGTATAAATGTTTAACCTACTTTGTTTGTTTTTGTCTCATTAGTAACTTATCTGGTACACTAATCTACAAGTTCAAACTTTCAGGAAGCTATGGAACAAATGATTGAATAGCCAGAACCACCTGAAGGTAACGAGGCTACTACAGGCACAATGTCACCTCTTGCTGCAGTGCGTCAGTATCTCTCCACTAATAGTGCAAAAAGCACCTTCCTGTGTAATTCTGGGTTGGTTGTCAAGGTAACCTCGTCCAAGTCGCCTACTGAGCAAAATCTTCCTGCTAGACAGAGTGATATATATGTGCTCCAGACACAAGTCCAATCCCTAATGGACGTTGTTTCGGAAACAAGAATAGTGGTTGAGAAATGTCGTCAAGATATGAATGGTTTTGAAACCAGACTATCAGACATTCGCTTCGTTGTTCAAGAGTAATGGCGGAAAAAGGTGGAGATCATGCTGCTCCATCAGATTCTACAGCCTGAAACATTAGCACTCAGGTCAAATGATCTGTGCTTCTATACATCTGATGGTGCTTTTATCTGGAAGGACTGTAAACTTTATGCCAACATGCCTTTTGTTGTATGGTTGGAATTTATTTTGTTGTGATACAACATTTATGATGCTGCCTCAGGCTGCAGTAATTACGACGCTATTTTTGTATAGTGTAGGTTTATCTTAGTAATCTCTTCGTTCGTTCTCCGCTATTAGTGACTTTGGAGTGACTCTTTGTTGCATGTTGAGGGATAGTTATGTGATCCAATTATGATATTATTGTTGAGAGGACTTGCACTAGTGAAAGTATGAACCCTAGGCCTTATTTCCTAGCATTGCAATACCGTTTACGCTCACTTTTATCATTAGTTACCTTGCTGTTTTTATAATTTCATATTACAAATACTATTATCTATTATCCATATTGCACTTGTATCACCATCTCTTCGCCGAACTAGTGCACCTATACAATTTACCATTGTATTGGGTGTGTTGGGGACAGAAGAGATTCTTTGTTATTTGGTTGCAGGGTTGCTTGAGAGAGACCATCTTCATCCCATGCCTCCTACCGACTGATAAACCTTAGGTCATCCACTTGAGGGAAATTTGCTACTGTCCTACAAACCTCTGCACATGGAGGCCCAACAACGTCTACAAGAAGAAGGTTGTGTAGTAGACATCAGATTATATAATAAACTCATTTAGTTGATAGATCATTATTGGGTTCTTTTTATTGTGACCAAGATCCATGAAATAGCTCTCTTTATACTATGTTATAACTAGCGGATACTTCCCATTCTTATGTCTTCTTTCCGTATTATGACTCATGTGCTTAGATAAAATACGACGTTTGAGTTTGGACATAGCCAATTGCTACTTACGGTGCTAGGTCTTTTCAAGCAATGGAAGGCAGACTTGAATGCCAATCAGACATGGCCAGAAGCTTAGATAATATCACTAGTTTCTCTTGTTTATCACTTAATAAATAGTCTTATTTGTCCCAGGGAGCGAGGAGAGAAGATGACAGGTTGGGTAGAGAAAGGTGGGTCATTGTCCCAATGTAGTAGTATTTTTTTGTTTTCAGCTGATCTATATCAAAATAATAGAATAAATAAAGGCAAAGGATTTGGTTCAGTCGTCAAGTACAGTTTACCCAGAGTTGGGAACTCTGAATAGTTGTTTGAATACCGACTGCCTTCCTCGCGCTTCAATTCCTCTTATCCAATCCAACTTCCCCTGGGAGCCAAGCAGAAAAGCAAGTCCTCTAGTTATGGATGCAGTACTCACCTCACTAAACTTAGGAAGAACTAATTCAACTAGAATTACAAATAGCGTGAAGTGGCTGAAAAAGGGATCGAGCCTAGCTCGAAAACAGCTGCTCCTTCCCTCTTTCTTGCTTGCTTCAGTCGGTATTCAGTGAAAGATTAGGCTTGGTAATTACAGTTACCAATGGTAAGGATTGGCACGTGAACTTTCCTTTTTATTGAGCTCGAAAAAGCAATGGGTGGGTTGGCTGTGAAAGGAGAGTAGAGTTTTTTAGTTTAGTAAGAAAAGTACTGGGTGAGGCTCCTCACATCCATAACATATTATCTGTACTCTTTTTCAAGCATGCCTCTTTTTAATGACTCTCTTTTTCAACTTAATTGTGGCATTTCATTCTGTTATCGACTAATGGTTGACACTGGAGAAGCATTAAAGGCTCCTTCCATAGATTCCAAAGCCCTCTTTGCTATTATCAGAATATTCTGACTCCCTTGTTGTCTTATTGATTTGACCAACCACAATAACAACATTGCCATTTGGGTTTACGCGAGTCAGAGTATTAAACAAATGGAATATTCCAGCAGGAGCAACCGAACCATCTTCTCGTTGTCCTTCCATTCTTCTGACCAATAAAATAGCTCTTGGTCATAAGAATCCAGCCGGAGTTCGAAATCGGAGATAAGAATTGAATCGATTTCAGGCACTTCCCTCAAGTCGAAACTGGAACAGGAAACTTGTAACTTCTAGCCGAGAAGGATAAGAGAGGTTTGTCTTGCTTTGTCTTATAGTGATTGTGTGCCAGGGGTCAGCAAAGAGACGGGACGCTATTGTCCCGGACTACTTGGACTAGTCTACTAGGACTCGGGGGAAGAGACTTGTTTGTGATAGGACGAGAGATCAAGTATAGTGTTCGGTTCAAACTAGGCAACCTCTTTGTTATAAGACCGAGAATAGTATATGCCCCGTATCACAACTAGCTAGGGCCACCAGCATTAGGAAAGTAAGGAAGAGTCGTATGGCTAAGGAATTTAGGGCTGATAGAGCTCTTGGGAAGAAGTCAGTATCCATCTTTCTTTCATTGATATCACAATAACAAGCGAGGAAAGGACAGTCTTTCAAGAGAAGATAGGTCTGTTTTTCATTAAGGAATTGCGGCGAGTATTGCTTGTTTCCCATATCCGATAAACAACTAGCATTAACTACAAGGAGTAATCAACACTACTAGCAACCCACAGGTACTAATCCGAGGTTTTGGGACCAAGATCGAATACAAGAGATGAACTAGGGTTTGAGAGGAGATGGTGCTGGTGAAGATGTCGGTGGAGATTGACCCTCTCTCAATGAGAGGATCGATGGTGATGACGATGGCGACGATTTCCCCCTCCCGGAGGGAAGTTTCCCTGGCAGAACAGCTCCGCCGGAGCCCTAGATTGGTTCTACCCAGGTTCCGCCTCGAGACGGCGGTGCTTCATCCCGAAAGCTTCTTCTTGATTTTTTTTTCTCAGGGTAAAAGACTCCATATAGCCAAAGATGGGCACCGAAGGCCTGCCATGGGGCCCACAAGGTCGGGGGCGCGCCCTCCACCCGTGTGGCTGGCTGGTGCCCCCCTTTGGTACTTTCTTCGCCCAATGTTTTTTATTTATTCCAAAAACGTGCTCCGTGAAGTTTCGGGACTTTTGGAGTTGTGTAGAATAGGTCTATAATATTTACTCCTTTTCCAGCCCAGAATTCCAGCTGCCGGCATTCTCCCTCTTCATGTAAACCTTGTAAAATAAGAGAGAATAGGCATAAGTATTGTGATATAATGTGTAATAACAGCCCATAATGCAATAAATATCAAAATAAAAGCATGATGCAAAATGGACATATCAGCTATGTAAACCATCTTTCCTAGTTAAACCATCTTTCTTAGTGATACATATTTTTATTGTTTATAAGTATTGAAATTGTTATGTGCAAAAAATTGAAGACAATACAACTTAGGTGCAAAAAATATACTAGGACCAGGACCTACCGCCAGGCTTCATCGCGGTAGGTTTGCACACCCTACGACCATAGCCTCTGGCGGTAAGGGGCCTCCCCCCACGCGCCTGCCTCCTGTGACCAAAATTGCCACCCAAACAGCAGTAGGATTGCACACCCTACCGCTAGCCTTCATGGCGGTAGGCTTGCACACCCTAACGCCATAGCCTCCGGTGGTAAGGGGCCTCCCCCCACGCGCCTGCCTCCTGTGACCAAAAATACCACCCAAACAGCGGTAGGGTTGCACACCCTACTGCCACGCGTCATGGCGGTAGGGTAGCAAACCCCACCGCCATTCCCTCTGGCGGTAGGACAAAACAAATATATATGTTCCACCGGCCGCCCGCCCCACCCCCTTATCCCCCACTCAGCCGCCCGAAGAACAGCTTCTTCTTCCTCTCGCCCCCTCTCTCATCTCCTCCACCTCCCCCTCGGATCTTCGTCATTTCTTCACCAATTTTGCAGATCGATATGGCTTCGAAAAGAGAAAAGTAAGCTCCTCCGATCCCTCCAATCACTCCCCCTTTTGAACTAGATATAAAAAAAATTGTAGCTTAGGAACCCTAATTGATATGATGAACCTTGGTGATTGCATCTTGATATATTTTTTTTGACCACATGATGAACCCTAATTCATGTTCATGTTTAAAAAAATCTTCATATGCTTATTGAAATAGTAAATCATATTTCCTAGGCTTAGACTTTTTAGAGGTGATGAACCTTTGTGTGATGCATCCATATGTTTAGGTACGAAACCGTGGAGCAAGCATCGCCCACTCCATCACCGCCCGCTCCTCCCACTCCTCTCCAGCACATCCCGTCACAGATGCCGCTCCCGTACGTGTACGAGGCCTTCCCCGAGCTGCTGCAGCCGATGGGATCTATCTCAGACGAGGTCCTAGAGGCGACGAGGGCAATGCGGTGGCACGAGAGGGCAGTGCGGATCCTCAACGATGTAAAGTGTTGGTCGCTGAGCATGAAGGAGTGGAAGAAAGTGAAGGTAGAGATGGAGGCAGATGCAAGTATCTCCCGTGTCCGCCGGGAAGGGTGCATTGAAAATGCCAAGAAGTACGCCGACTGGGAGCTGCACAATTTGGGCCAGAGAATCTACTTCAAGAGCAATGCGGAGGAGAGAGCCAGGATGCCGCCCCCAAGTGCATCGGCGTTCGAGATCATCAACTGGGGAAGGGCTGAGGCGAAAACTCCAGCGGGCAAGTCAAGGTGGGAGTGCTTGAACGGTCGGATGCTGACCAGCGTTCCGCCTCCGCCTGAACCACTGGATCCACTACCATTTCTGTCTCCACGGCCAGGGACATACGAGGAGCTCCAAAGATGTCTGCCCGCTCTCTAAACTTGTCTAAAGATCTTCCTATTAGTTTGTCTTGTGCCTTTCAATTATGTTCTCAATGAATAATGAAACTATGTGCCTCTTGTAATGCCTTGTGCCTTTCAATTATATTCTCAATGAATATGAAACTATGTTCTCAATTGTTCTTGTCAATATGAGTATTCTTCCATGTGAAAAAAGAGCACAGTTTCTTCAACAACAATAACTTCAAAATACAAACTGTGCAAAAAAATGCAGTATGATGGGACCCTACTGCCAACATCCCTGGCGGTAGGTCTGTACACCCTACCGCCGTTATCTCCGGTGGTAGGTTGTCTGCCAGGTCAACTCCTAGCCGTTTGTGTGAAGGCCTCTGTCATTTCCCTACCGTCAAAGGTCCTGGCGGTAGGCTATGCAAGCCTACCGTCATAGGGTGCAGCGATAGCAAAAGGGTCAAATGTCATATTTTTTTCAAACAAGGGCCAGATCCCGAATTTAGACCACAAAAGAGTCAAATCACGAAATTTAGCCACCATTGTCTGTCACACCCTAGCTAGTTCATGCATTAGAGTGTTGCATCATGTTTATTCTTTCATCAGAAACCTGAAATGGGGATGACAGAACCCCCAGCCCCCTCTGAAACCAACTAGGGTTTACTAAAAACTTTTTCAATGAACCTGAAATGCCCTTCTAAAATGCCCATCATTTTTGTCCTAGTTCAGAACCCCTGCCAAAAGTGATGCACATTTTCCTAGGTCATCCTAGGGTCTTTGAATTAAATCATAGATATTTGAATTTGGGCATTTAAAATTATATAAAAATATTCAGATGCTCAAATATCTCCAAACTAAAATGTTTCATGTTGGAAATAATCCAACTATGGACCAGGAGTAGTTTGGTGATTTTAGGAGTTGCCTAAGTATTTTTAATAAATCAACAAAGTTGCAGAAGTATTAAAAAACAGAAACAGGAAAAAAATTGAAAAACTTACCTGGCGCCCAGCACCCGGCCCACCTGCCGGCCCAGCCCAGCGCCGCTCCAGCGAGCTGCTTGCCGGCCAGCCAGGCAGGCAGGTGCCCGACGGCGACCGCAGCGCGCGCCACGCACCTGCTCGCCGCCTCGCCGCTCCCCTCGCCCGGTGACGTCGTGGATCGCTCCCCCTCTCTTCCCCGAACCTCCCAGACACCCCCTCTCCTCTCCAGCTCCTCCCCCTCGCGCCCCCACCAGCCATGGCCGACGCTACCGCCGCCGTGCCTACGTCGTAGCCGTGCTCCCCGCCGCCCGTCCGTCCTCTCGTCGTGTCCAGGAGCTCCGCCGCTGTCCACTTCATCGAGCAAGCCGAGCCCCGAGCGCTCGCAACACCCGAGTCCACCGCAACGACCTCGCCCGAACTGCCGTCGCCGGAGATCCCCTTCAACGCCGTCGTCGCTCCGGTCCGACCCCGGCCGCACCAATGGCTTCGTCGAACTCCCCGTGAGCTTAGCCATCTTCCCCTCCCTTCTTTTCTTGCTCCCGAGCCGTGTAGCGACCTCCCGGAGCTCAACCGCACCCACCGCCGCGGAGCTCGTCGCCGACGTGCTCCCGGTCATCCTCCGGCCACTCCACGGTGTCCATCATGCTCACCGCGTCACGTAGCACCTAACTAGCTACTCCCCGCACCTCACCGACCCCTCTTGCGTCAAGTTCGACTTCGGCCGAACTCCGATGGCCGCCAAAGTCGTCGCCGGCGCCAACTCCGGCCACCCCGACCCCAACGGACTCCACCAAGAGCTGCGGTTCGTCCTCAGCTCCTCTCCGGTGGCCTCCGCGGCTCGTTTGGTTGCCGGAACGGCAAAAACCACTTCCGCCGCCGCGTCAGGCTCGCCGGTGGCTAAACGCCGGTGCAGCCGACCCGGGTTTGACCACTGGTGGGCCCTGGTTGACTCCCCTGAGTCAATGACAGGTGGGGCCCAGCCCTGTTAACTAATTAGGATTAGTTTAAATTAATTATAGTTTAATTAATCACACTGACACGCGGGACCCACTATCAGGTTTGACCCAGACCGTGTCCCGTTGACCTGCTGATGTCACACTGACGTCAGGCTGACGCAGTAATTGATTTTCTGGATTTAATCTAATATAGGAAATTCCAGAATATAGTTTAAATTTCAAAAATTCATAACTTTTAATCTGTAACTCCAAATCAGACAAATTATATATGAAAAATGATCAGAAAAATCCAATCTATCCGTCTGTACTATTTTCATGCATGACTAAACAAGTTAGCTTGATGTTTAATGCAGAACAAGGTAAAACACTTTAAAGGGCCATGTATGAGTTTGAAATTTGAATCTTTGGTTCAAATTGGTTCAAACCCTTCTGGTCTTAGTTGCATTAGCCCAACACACTCATTTTGCCATGTTTCATGCATGCATCATATTGTTGCACATTGTTTGGTGATGGTTGTGTATCGGTGTTCTTTGCGGCAGGTTCTGCCTCCGAGGAGTACCGTGATTACCCTAACGAAGAACCGTATCAGTGCATCGAACCATCAGGCAAGCAACCAACCATTTGATCATATCGATACAATCCCATATTCTCGCTCCTGCTCTCTTTTACTGCATTAAGACAACGCGTTTCAAACTGCTGTGTGTTACGGTAGTTGAACCCATTTCCTCTGCATGACCTGTCATTGCCACAGTAACTAGATGAAACCCACTAGCATGTGTAGGAGTTGATTGAGCCATATGTATGTGTTGTTCCTACCTTGCTATGCCTGCTATGCTTAGAGTCGTGTCAGGTCTGGTTCATCGGGGTGATGGGCTAGAGTGAAATGATTATGTCGGTAATGTGAGTGGTGTGGTGAACACGATTTGGTAAAGGTATCGATGAGAGGCCATGTAGGAGTACATGGTGGGTTGTTTCATTGAAGCCGACCTTAAGCACTGAGATCTGTATGTGTGATTTAAGATTCAGCTACTACCATGCATTGGGCCCGAAACCAATGGACCCTCTCGACTTCTTATTCACCCTAGTTCTCTGTCCAGGAGTTGCAAGTAGTTTCTGGTGTTTGTAGCCTACTGGAGGCCGTGGATAGCGCTGACCGTAGGGGTGGACTGTGATGCGGTAGGTACGTGGCACGGTGTACCGAATACACGTTAGGTATCTCGGGAACCCTGTTCACATCGTTTGGGGCTGTGAGCGAAACCTCGGCCGGATCTCCTCATGGATGGAACCCGAATAGGCGATAAACCTGGACCAGAGGCTTAGGTGATTAGGTAGGTCGTGGCCGACACCCACGTTGGGCTTCCGCTTGAAGGTTGCCGAGTACATGTCGTGTAAACGACGATAAGTGGTGAGAGCGTGTATGAAGAAGTACACCCCTGCAGGGTTATCATGATCTCTTCGAATAGCCGCGTCCGCGGTAAAGGACTACTTGGTTGCCTATACAGTTCATAGACAAGTAAATGAAAACTACTAAAAGCCTCAAGATAAGTGTGAGTGCCGAGGATGGCTCTTCCGTAGGAAGACGGAGGTGGATCCTCGGTAGTGTATTGAAGTGGTGAGTAGTGGACTCGTGTACGTAAAACCATTTCAAGTTGGAGTCTCGTAGGATAGCCTAGCCAAGAGTCAAAGCTGGCTTGCTGCAACAACTCCACCAACCCTTCTTGATAATGTGCATGTATGTAGGATCTGATGTAAGTCTTGCTGAGTACCTTTGTACTCATGTTGCTATAATCTACATTTTTACAGAAGACGCTGCAACCCTTTCTGATGGGTTCTTCGTAGACGTTGACATCAATGAGTAGGCTAAGGCCCAGGTGGTGATCCTGAGCTTGTGAAGGACCACGTAGTATAGCTAGGCTTCCCAAGCCTCTTTTTATTTTACTAGTTGTCTGTACTCAGACAAGCTACTTCCGCTGCTAGTTTGCATGACTGTATGACTTGAATGCTGGGTCGTGTGACCCGTACCTATGTGTATGTTATGTATGGCTCTCTGAGCCTTAATTAAAGTACTTGTGTCGTAGAGTCATGTTGTGATGCCATGTTGTATTTGCACATATCGAGCATACTGTGTGTATGTTATTGAAATGCTTGGTATGTGTGGGATCTGACTATCTAGTTGTTTATCTTTAGTAGCCTCTCTTACCGGGAAATGTCTCCTGGTGTTACCGCTGAGCCATGGTAGCTTGCTACTGCTCTGGAACACTTAGGCTGGCCGGCATGTGTCCTTCTTCGTTCCGGTGTCTGTCCCTTCGGGGAAATGTCACGCGTTGAGTACCGGAGTCCTGTTAGCCCGCTACAGCCCGGTTTAGCGGAGTCCTGCTAGCCCAGTGCTACAGCCCGGACCCACTTGCTGATGACCGACTCGTTCAAAGCTGGGTCATGGATGCCTGTCCCTGTAAGTCTGTGCCACTTTGGGTTTACGACTAGTCATGTCAGCCCGGGCTCCTTATCATATGGATGCTAGCGGCACTATCATATACGTGAGCCAAAAGGCGCAAACGGTCCCGGGCAAAGGTAAGGCGACACCCGTGGGGATACCGTGCGTGAGGCCGCAAAGTGATATGAGGTGTTACAGGCTAGATTGATGTGACATCGAGTCGGGGTCCTGACAGCGTTGGTATCAGAGCCGGACTGCCTATAGGTTCTCCAAGCCAAACTGGTCGATGTTGAGTCTAGAAATTCTTTAGTTATACGTAGGGGAATTGTTTGTGGGTTGGAACGTAAGGCTCTTTTTACTCCTTTATCTTATAACATTCTGATCTGAGTCAGTCTATTTTTCCACCGGGGGTTAAGGAACTAGGATCTATTCTCTCTATCAGGATCACGTGTTACTAATCAGTAGTACCTTATAGGTTTGATGGATACAAGCCTAGTTCAGTTCTACTACCACATTATGTTATTAGGATGGACTCAGAACTTTGATATGATGATGTTGAGTGTGTATGAAATCCTTTGTCAAATGTCTCAAAATCCTTCTTGAGCATTTACAGCTGTTATGCTGCCGAAATTTTGCTAGAAATTCTAATGCCTTTGCATTATGGTTATGCTTTCAGATGGCCACTCGCGACCTCAATCAAGTGGTTCACCTGACTCGATGCCTAGATGTACCCGGCCATACCGCCATGTTGATCAGGGTAATGACTGAGGATGGATACCGTTGGTATCCCAAGTACACGGTCGAAGAGCAATTTCGAGACTTTAATCAAAGCCAGTATCTCTGCACTGTCAGGATATTTCCATCTTATCCTGGATCCACCGAGCCCCTTCACTGCTCCTATGGACTCGGGGTTACCATTGAGATGGCTGTGCAGGACGCCGCCTACTCTATGATGACCATCATGCGGGTCAGGTCTGGTCTATTTCGGGACTCTGATTTCCGATATATGCCAGGATCACTTCCGGGAGCACAAGGGTATCTCCAGGCTATCTATGCTGACCCCACTCAGGAGGATTCACGGACACGCACCACTGCTGAGATGCTCGAGGATAAGGACCGTGAAAATTGGGCCTTGAGGCTAGAGCTCTTCAATACCCGTGCTGACCATTGGGCCACGTTGACTCGGTTTGCACCGGCGGTGCAAGCTGGATATTCGGATATGCGCGATCTCTATCCTGTGAGATCTGCTCTGCCAGACGTGTTGGGTTGGCGTGATGTAGGAGGCATCACCCCACCTCGCGGTCCCCGCAGGCCACCGTCTGTTGGTCCAAGACCTCATCCTAGCCCCTATGGTCCTCAAGCTCCGCGGGATCGTCTGTTCCCGGATGATCATGTTGAGCTTCCAGGCTATGGAGGTGACTTCTACGAGGACTACTACGGATCGGTCTGAGTTAGTGGTAGTATCACTAGTTCGTACTAGCTGTGTCGTCTGTCGTCCTGCGTGACTCGTGGGATGTGACCCAGTTTGTACCGCCTTCCGGAGGTGTAGAAAAATAATGTATAGGAGCTTGGGATGCCTCCGATGAGATGTAATCCTTTTTTTCACCATAATAGTACCTTGTTTGGTCTTGTACTAAACCTTGTATGGTGTGTATGACGATGGAATAAAGAAGCAGTTTCCGTATCTACCATGTCATACGGATGATCATCTTGCATTCCGAGTTATTCCTTACATTCTGTATCCTGTGTCGGAATCTTATCATTCTGACTAAATCATTGTCTTGTTTACCTAGGATGGTCAACACGCGCAATAACCCTGCTCCTCAAGAGCAGGCCGAAGGCAGTGAAGTCAGGAATGCAAATCTGCCTCATCCTCCTTCCCTAGCCGAGGTTATGATGGAAGCCAAAAGAAACAAGCGGGAGACCAACCGTTTGTTGGAGCGTATTGAACAGAACACAGCACACCATCAGAGGACTAACGTGGTGTCACTCAGTGATTTCATCAAGTTACATCCACCCACGTTCCACCACTCTGTCGAGCCTCTCGACGCTGATGACTGGCTTCGAAGTATTTCTCACAAACTGCGCTCCGCGCTAGTAGCCGAGGCTGACAAGGTCACCTTTGCTGCATATCATCTTGAAGGCCCCGCCAGTCTCTGGTGGGAGAATTATGGAGCTATGCGCCCAACGGGCCATGTCACTACTTGGGCTGAATTCAGCGAGGCTTTCCGTGAACATCACATTCCGGAGGGTCTCATGGACCGTAAACGTGAGGAATTTTGCAGTTTCACCCAAGGCCGACTCTCTGTGGATGCTTATAGCAGGGAGTTTGGTAACCTCGCACGATATGCAACTGAGGAAGTTTCTACTGATGCTAAGAAGCAAGCAAGGTTCCGTAAGGGACTTAGTCCTGAGCTTCACCGCGACCTCCGTCTGCATGAGTGCACATCTTTTCAGAAGCTTGTTAACAAGGCCATCAGTGCTGAGACTGGTCAGACTGATTATGACGCAACACGCAAGCATGGCCGTGACGTGGGTTCCTCATCCGGTGCTGGTCCTCAGAAGCGCCGCGTGTGGGTGCCCAACACTGCCCTGCCACCCAGGTTCACACCGAGGCCATCCTTCCAGGCGCCTCGCCCCGTTCAACAGTCTGCACCAGCCAAGCCCTATGGTGGTCCAACCAACAATGCTCCTCCACGTACCAGTTCTGTGACTTGCTTTAAGTGTGGGGAATCTGGCCACTATATGCGCGAGTGTCCCCAGACCAACCCCAACCAATCTGCTAAAGCTGTTGGCCGTGGCAAGCCGACAGGAAAAGTGTTCCATGCCAAGCCGGCCACCGCTACACGTGGCCATGTCAACTGTATCTCTGCCGAAGAAGCTCAAGAGGATCCCAACATCGTTCTCGGTATGCTCCTTGTTAATTGCCACCCGGCATCTGTTCTTTTCGATACAGGAGCATCTCATTCATTTATATCCGAGAGCTATGCTCGTCTGCATAACACCGCATTCTGTGACATGCCATCCTCTATGGTAATTCAAACTCCGGGATCCAAATGGCAAACTTCTAGAGTAAGCCATGGAAACAAAATCCAAGTCGACAGACTTGTTTTTCTCGCATCTTTGATAGCCCTTAAATCTTCGGATATTAATATCATCTTGGGTATGGACTGGATGTCAGCTCATCATGCCCAAATTGATTGCTTCTCTAGGACTGTTCAACTCACCCATCCCTCGGGGAAGATAGTCAATGTCTTGACCCGAATAGCCAAGCGACAGTTGTATTCTCTTAACGCCAGCCCTTTGCCAGACCTTGAGGATGTTCCGGTAGTCCGTGACTTTCCGGATGTCTTCCCAGAGGAATTGCCAGGTGTTCCACCTGACAGGGATGTTGAGTTCGTAATAGACCTTATTCCAGGAACCGTCCCGATTGCTAGAAGACCTTATAAGATGGCACCACTAGAACTAGCCGAGCTTAAGAAACAACTCGATGAGTCCTTGAAAAAGGGTTTCATCCGACCTAGTTCATCTCCGTGGGCTTGCCCCGTCCTCTTCGTCAAGAAGAAGGATGGTACGGACCGGATGGTTGTAGATTATCGACCTGTCAATTTGGTCACAATCAAGAACAAATATCCGCTCCCCAGGATCAACGACCTGTATGATCAGCTCGCTGGATCCTCAGTCTTCTCCAAGATGGATTTGAGGTTGGGCTACCATCAAATCAAAATCAGGAATGGGGACATTCCTAAAACGGCCTTTGTTACTCGTTATGGCCAATACGAGTACACCGTCATGTCCTTCGGTTTAACCAACGCTCCAGCCACCTTTTCTCGGTTAATGAACTCAATCTTCATGGAGTATTTGGATAAATTCGTCGTGGTTTACCTCGATGATATACTCATCTACTCCAAGAGCGAGGAAGAACATGCCGAACATCTAAGGCTAGTGTTGAAGAAACTTCGAGAGCATCGCCTTTATGCCAAATTTTCTAAATGTGAATTCTGGTTGTCAGAGGTGACCTATCTGGGTCATGTAATATCTGGTAAAGGTATTGCTATTAACCCTGAGCGAGTTCAAGCCGTCCTTAATTGGACTCCACCTGAATCGGTCAAGCAAGTTCGGAGTTTTCTGGGCTTAGCGATCTATTGTCGTCGCTTTGTCGAGAACTTCTCCAAAGTTGCTAAACCTCTAACCGAACTCCTCAAGAAAGATAAAAAGTTCGAATGGACTCCACAATCTGAGCACAGCTTTCAGGAACTGAAAAGACGCCTGACTTCTGCTCCCGTACTGGTACCGCCAGATTTCTCTAAGGACTTTGTTATCTACTGCGACGCCTCGCGACAAGGACTAGGTTGCATTCTCATGCAAGATCGACACGTAATTGCTTACGCTTCACGGCAGTTGCACCCACATGAGGAGAATTATCCTACTCATGATCTAGAGCTTGCAGCCGTAGTCTATGCACTTAAAACCTGGCGACATTACCTCCTTGGTAATCGCTGCGAAATATTCACTGATCACCAAAGTCTGAAGTACATCTTCATCCAACCGGATTTGAATCTCAGGCAAAGACGTTGGGTCGAGTTGATCACGGATTTCGACCTAGGAATAACTTACACCCCAAGGAAAGCCAACGTCATGGCTGATGCGCTAAGTCGTAAATCTTATTGTAACAACCTGATGTTACAACAAAGTCAACCGCTTCTCCATGAGGAATTTCGGAAACTTAATCTCCACATTGTTCCTCAAGGATTCCTTTCCACCTTGGTGGCGAAACCTACCCTTACGGATCAGATCATCAAAGCACAGAAGGTAGATCCGGGAATTTCCCGCATCAGGAGAAACATCAAGAAAGGAGTTGCGAATTGTTTCTCCATTGATGATCAAGGGGTCGTATACTTCGGGAATCGACTAGTGGTTCCCAAAGTGCGAAACCTGAGGCGATTGATCCTTAAGGAAGCTCATGAATCTCCTCTCACTATTCATCCCGGTAGTACTAAGATGTATCAGGACCTACGCCAGAGGTTCTGGTGGACTAGGATGAAGAGAGAAATTGCTCAGTATATTGCTAATTGCGACGTCTGCCGTCGTGTAAAAGCAGAGCATCAACGGCCTGCTGGCACCCTTCAACCCTTAGCTATTCCTGAATGGAAACGGGATAAAATTGGTATGGATTTCATTACCAGTTTTCCCAGGACCAAGAGAGGGAATAATGCTATCTTCGTCGTTGTCGATCGTCTTTCCAAAGTGGCCCATTTCTTACCTGTTTGTGAGAGTATAACTGCTAGTCAGTTAGCAGACTTGTACATCTCCCGAATAGTGTCACTCCATGGTGTTCCTCTGGAAATTAACTCGGATCGAGGAAGTCTTTTCACCTCTCGATTTTGGGAAAGTTTCCAAAATGCTATGGGAACCCGCCTTTCTTTTAGCACCGCTTTTCACCCTCAATCTAGTGGTCAAGTAGAACGCGTCAATCAGATCCTAGCAGACATGCTTCGAGCCTCTGTTATCTCATTCGGAATGGATTGGGAGAAGTGCCTTCCATTTGCCGAATTCGCTTACAACAACAGCTATCAATCTAGCTTGGGTAAAGCCCCTTTTGAAGTTCTCTATGGACGACGGTGTCGAACACCCCTTAACTGGTCAGAAACCGGGGAAAGACAATTGTTTGGCCCGGATATGATTCAGGAAGCAGAAGAGCAAGTTCGCATCATTCGTGAAAAGTTGAAAACAGCCCAATCTCGTCAAAAGAGTCAATATGACCGAAAACATAAGGCTATGACTTTCGAGGTTGACGAGAAGGCTTACCTTCGGGTTACTCCTCTGAAGGGAACCCATCGTTTCGGTATCAAAGGCAAATTGGCTCCCCGTTACATTGGACCTTTTCGTATTCTCGCTAAACGAGGGGAAGTTGCCTACCAGTTGGAACTACCTCCGCATCTCTCCAGAGTCCACGATGTCTTCCACGTTTCTCAACTCAGGCGTTGCTTCTCGGATCCTATCCGTGGAGTGGACCACGAAACGCTTGATCTCCAAGATAATCTCACGTATCGAGAGCATCCCATTCGTATCCTCGATCAGGCCGAGCGTACCACTCGACGTCATAATATCAAGTTTCTCAAAGTTCAATGGTCGCACCATTCTGAGGATGAAGCAACTTGGGAAAGGGAGGATCGTCTTCGACTCGAGTACCCCGCCTTCTTCCCGGAGGAACCCAAATCTCAGGACGAGATTCTTTTGAGTGGGGGTGAGTTGTCACACCCTAGCTAGTTCATGCATTAGAGTGTTGCATCATGTTTATTCTTTCATCAGAAACCTGAAATGGGGATGACAAAACCCCCAGCCCCCTCTGAAACCAACTAGGGTTTACTAAAAACTTTTTCAATGAACCTGAAATGCCCTTCTAAAATGCCCATCATTTTTGTCCTGGTTCAGAACCCCTGCCAAAAGTGATGCACATTTTCCTAGGTCATCCTAGGGTCTTTGAATTAAATCATAGATATTTGAATTTGGGCATTTAAAATTATATAAAATATTCAGATGCTCAAATATCTCCAAACTAAAATGTTTCATGTTGGAAATAATCCAACTATGGACCAGGAGTAGTTTGGTGATTTTAGGAGTTGCCTAAGTATTTTTAATAAATCAACAAAGTTGCAGAAGTATTAAAAAACAGAAACAGGAAAAAAAAATAGAAAAACTTACCTGGCGCCCAGCACCCGGCCCACCTGCCGGCCCAGCCCAGCGCCGCACCAGCGAGCTGCTTGCCGGCCAGGCAGGCAGGCAGGTGCCCGACGGCGACCGCAGCGCGCGCCACGCACCTGCTCGCCGCCTCGCCGCTCCCCTCGCCCGGTGACGTCATGGATCGCTCCCCCTCTCTTCCCCGAACCTCCCAGACACCCCCTCTCCTCTCCAGATCCTCCCC
>NC_057809.1:82204735-82271660 GCF_018294505.1 Triticum aestivum
CGTCCTCTCGTCGTGTCCAGGAGCTCCGCCGCTGTCCACTTCATCGAGCAAGCCGAGCCCCGAGCGCTCGCAACGCCCGAGTCCACCGCAACGACCTCGCCCGAACCGCCGTCACCGGAGATCCCCTTCAACGCCGTCGTCGCTCCGGTCCGACCCCGGCCGCACCAATGGCTTCGTCGAACTCCCCGTGAGCTTAGCCATCTTCCCCTCCCTTCTTTTCTTGCTCCCGAGCCGTGTAGAGACCTCCCGGAGCTCAACCGCACCCACCGCCGCGGAGCTCGTCGCCGACGTGCTCCCGGTCATCCTCCGGCCACTCCACGGTGTCCATCATGCTCACCGCGTCACGTAGCACCTAACTAGCTACTCCCCGCACCTCACCGACCCCTCTTGCGTCAAGTTCGACTTCGGCCGAACTCCGGTGGCCGCCAAAGTCGTCGCCGGCGCCAACTCCGGCCACCCCGACCCGAACGGACTCCACCAAGAGCTGCGGTTCGTCCTCAGCTCCTCTCCGGTGGCCTCCGCGGCTCGTTTGGTTGCCGGAACGGCAAAAACCACTTCCGCCGCCGCGTCGGGCTTGCCGGCGGCTAAACGTCGGTGCAGCCGACCCGGGTTTGACCATGGGTGGGCCCTGGTTGACTCCCCTGAGTCAATGACAGGTGGGGCCCAACCCTGTTAACTAATTAGGATTAGTTTAAATTAATTATAGTTTAATTAATCACACTGACACGCGGGACCCACTGTCAGGTTTGACCCAGACCGTGTCCCGTTGACCTGCTGATGTCACACTGACGTCAGGCTGACGCAGTAATTGATTTTCTGGATTTAATCTAATATAGGAAATTCCAGAATATAGTTTAAATTTCAAAAATTCATAACTTTTAATCTGTAACTCCAAATCAGACAAATTATATATGAAAAATGATCAAAAAAATCCAATCTATCCATCTGTACTATTTTCATGCATGACTAAACAAGTTAACTTGATGTTTAATGCAGAAGAAGGTAAAACACTTTAAAGGGCCATGTATGAGTTTGAAATTTGAATCTTTGGTTCAAACCCTTCTGGTCTTAGTTGCATTAGCCCAACACACTCATATTGCCATGTTTCATGCATGCATCATATTGTTGCACATTGTTTGGTGATGGTTGTGTATCGGTGTTCTTTGCGGCAGGTTCTGCCTCCGAGGAGTACCGTGATTACCCTAATGAAGAACCGTATCAGTGCATCGAACCATCAGGCAAGCAACCAACCATTTGATCATATCGATACAATCCCATGTTCTCGCTCCTGCTCTCTTTTACTGCATTAAGACAACGCGTTTCAAACTGCTGTGTGTTACGGTAGTTGAACCCATTTCCTCTGCATGACCTGTCATTGCCACAGTAACTAGATGAAACCCACTAGCATGTGTAGGAGTTGATTGAGCCATATGTATGTGTTGTTCCTACCTTGCTATGCCTGCTATGCTTAGAGTCGTGTCAGGTCTGGTTCATCGGGGTGATGGGCTAGAGTGAAATGATTATGTCGGTAATGTGAGTGGTGTGGTGAACACGATTTGGTAAAGGTATCGATGAGAGGCCATGTAGGAGTACATGGTGGGTTGTTTCATTGAAGCCGACCTTAAACACTGAGATCTGTATGTGTGATTTAAGATTCAGCTACTACCATGCATTGGGCCCGAAACCAATGGACCCTCTCGACTTCTTATTCACCCTAGTTCTCTGTCCAGGAGTTGCAAGTAGTTTCTGGTGTTTGTAGCCTACTGGAGGCCGTGGACAGCGCTGACCGTAGGGGTGGGCTGTGATGCGGTAGGTATGTGGCACGGTGTACCGAATACCCGTTAGGTATCTCGGGAACCCTGTTCACATCGTTTGGGGCTGTGAGCGAAACCTCGGCCGGATCTCCTCATGGATGGAACCCGAATAGGCGATAAACCTGGACTAGAGGCTTAGGTGATTAGGTAGGTCATGGCCGACACCACGTTGGGCTTCCGCTTGAAGGTTGCCGAGTACATGTCGTGTAAACGACGGTAAGTGGTGAGAGCGTGTATGAAGAAGTACACCCCTGCAGGGTTATCATGATCTCTTCGAATAGCCGCGTCCGCGGTAAAGGACTACTTGGTTGCCTATACAGTTCATAGACAAGTAAATGAAAACTACTAAAAGCCTCAAGATAAGTGTGAGTGCCGAGGATGGCTCTTCCGTAGGAAGACGGAGGTGGATCCTCGGTAGTGTATTGAAGTGGTGAGTAGTGGACTCGTGTACGTAAAACCATTTCAAGTTGGAGTCTCGTAGGATAGCCTAGCCAAGAGTCAAAGCTGGCTTGCTGCAACAACTCCACCAACCCTTCTTGATAATGTGCATGTATGTAGGATCTGATGTAAGTCTTGCTGAGTACCTTTGTACTCATGTTGCTATAATCTACATTTTTACAGAAGACGCTGCAACCCTTTCTGATGGGTTCTTCATAGACGTTGACATCAATGAGTAGGCTAAGGCCCAGGTGGTGATCCTGAGCTTGTGAAGGACCACGTAGTATAGCTAGGCTTCCCAAGCCTCTTTTTATTTTACTAGTTGTCTGTACTCAGACAAGCTACTTCCGCTGCTGGTTTGCATGACTGTATGACTTGAATGCTGGGTCGTGTGACCCGTACCTATGTGTATGTTATGTATGGCTCTCTGAGCCTTAAATAAAGTACTTGTGTCGTAGAGTCATGTTGTGATGCCATGTTGTATTTGCACATATCGAGCATACTGTGTGTATGTTATTGAAATGCTTGGTATGTGTGGGATCTGACTATCTAGTTGTTTATCTTTAGTAGCCTCTCTTACCGGGAAATGTCTCCTAGTGTTACCGCTGAGCCATGGTAGCTTGCTACTGCTCTGGAACACTTAGGCTGGCCGGCATGTGTCCTTCTTCGTTCCGGTGTCTGTCCCTTCGGGGAAATGTCACGCGTTGAGTACCGGAGTCCTGTTAGCCCGCTACAGCCCGGTTTACCGGAGTCCTGCTAGCCCAGTGCTACAGCCCGGACCCACTTGCTGATGACCGACACGTTCGAAGCTGGGTCATGGATGCCTGTCCCTGTAAGTCTGTGCCACTTTGGATTTACGACTAGTCATGTCAGCCCGGGCTCCTTATCATATGGATGCTAGCGGCACTATCATATACGTGAGCCAAAAGGCGCAAACGGTCCCGGGCAAAGGTAAGGCGACACCCGTGGGGATACCGTGGCGTGAGGCCGCAAAGTGATATGAGGTGTTACAGGCTAGATCGATGTGACATCGAGTCGGGGTCCTGACATTGTCAGATTTGATTGTATGAACTCCTTCCTGATCCCGACCACTGCGAGGTCCACCGCGGTCGTCTCGTGCTCCATTTGCAAGATCCAGTGCTTTAGTGATGCCATTCTTTATGTTGTAAAATTCATGTATTTACTTCTACCACGGGGTTTGGAGTGTTCATTTTTGTTACACCGCTTGCTGATGCTGTTAATTTGTGCAAGCAATCAATTTTGTTTTGTTGTACATGGTTTCCTCTGAAGTCTTTTCTTCTTTGTCCAATAAATTTCTGCGCTAGAATTTTTTTCTTTCTAGCGTATTATGTTAGTGAGATTTTCTCTTTTGTACGTACATCTTTAGTGGAACCTATACAACATGTTCTTGATGGATAAAATATATTTTTCCAGGCAGAGAGAACAATACTTTCGACGTTGGTGTTGTGCACTATTGAACAAACAATAATGTAGTATATCAAAAGTGGAGATAGACATTTGACTTTTATAACACATATTTTGTTTTCATGCACTGTAAGAATCGCTATTTATGTACCGAATATAGGGATCCCACTGCACAGTTTTGAAAAGCAAATAGTTCCACACTTACCTTTTAGTTGGTAGTGTACCAAATAGTTCCACACTTACCTTCAACAACTAACCAATCCCTGCCATGTTTGTCGGAGGGGGAAGGAAAGAGGGGGGAGGGAAGGAAGTGGGAATCCTAATCCACACTTACCTTTCCCTTCTCCCCTTTCCTTCTCCTCCTTAGGCCGGCCCATACGGGGGGCGCACCAGCCCCATATATTTGCCAGGGGTGTCTGGAACCCCTTCCGGTGACCCGATAAGTACCTGGAACCCCCAAAACACTTTCGGTGTTCGAATACCATCGTCCTATATATCAATCTTTACCTATCGACCATTTCAAGACCCCTCGTCATGTCCGTGATCTCATCCGGGACTCTGAACAACAACACTCGGTCACCAAATCACATAACTCATATAATACTATATCGTCATCGAACATTAAGCGTGTGGACCTACGGGTTCGAGAACTATGTAGACATGACCGAGACACCTCTCCGGTCAATAACCAACAGCGGAACCTGGATGCACATATTGGCTCCTACATATTTTACGAATATCTTTATCGGTCGAACAGTTATGACAACATACGTAATTCCCTTTGTCCATCGGTATGTTACTTGCCCGAGATTCGATCGTAGGTATCTTCATACCTAGTTCAATCTCGTTACTAGCAAGTCTCTTTACTCATTACGTAATACATCACCACGTGACTAACTCCTTAGTCGTTTGCTTGCAAGCTTATGATGTGTATTACCGAGAGGGCCCAGAGATACCTCTCCGATACTCTGAGTGACAAATCATAATCTCGATCTATGCCAACTCAACAAACACCTTCGGAGATACCTGTAGAGATCTTTATAATCACCCAGTTACATTGTGACGTTTGATAGCACACAAGGCATTCCTCCGGTATCTGGGAGTTGCATAATCTCATAGTCGAAGGAATATGTATTTGACATGAAGAAAACAATAGCAATAAAACTGAATGATCATTATGCTAAGCTAATGGATGAGTCTTGTACATCACATCATTCTCCTAATGATGTGATCCCGTTATCAAATAACAACACATGTCCATGGTTAGGAAACCTTAACCATCTTTGATCAACGAGCTAGTCTAGTAGAGGATTACTAGGGACACTGTGTTTGTTTATGTATTCACACATGTATTTAGGTTTCCGATTAATACAATTCTAGCATGAATAATAAACCTTTATCATGAATAAGGAAATATAAAATAACAACTTTATTACTGCCTCTAGGGCATATTTCCTTCAATTTGAAGGTAACTTAATATAATAATTACCTTAGCAATGTTTAGTGAGAAGCACACGCTGCTACATTGAGTTCTAGTCGTGTGTGCCCACCGGAGACACACATCTGCTAATGTTTGTGCATTTTAAGATTTTAAGCAAAACCGTTGGTCTTTTGTCTTACAGTTTGTATCAACAAAACTGTTTAATGTGCACTTAAGTGTTGATGAACATAATAATTGAAAAATACCTAATTGTTTCAAAGGGGGCAGATGTGTCCGGCAGCAGGTTTGTATAGATGTAGTATGCACCATTTCATATTTATCTATCTAATCGCGAATTTATTTCGGGTTGCTCTGGTATTCGAAAGGGAATATAATTTAAAAATGCTTGTAGTGTTGCCAAAAAATAAACGTTGCTGGTCTCTTCTTAAGATTTTAGGATTTGAATTACAGTGTTCTGGGAGTTTTCTTTTCCTATTTTTTCGTGTACGTGTGTTCTTTATTAAATTAATTGCTAAATTCAAACACAACAACTTACTGTAAATGTTCTTTAAATTTAATTAAATGACACATATATTTACACATAATACAACTAGCAGCCTTCACATTTCGACCACACGCTACCAGGTTGCGTTACTAGCGACGTTCCTTTCACGTACACGCTGCTAGAAGTTTCTGGCTGGTATGCATGCATGGTGCATCTTACTAGCTGCGTTCGATCAACTCGGACGTTGCTAGTTTCCTATTACCAGCGACGCTTCCATCTGCCATGAGCGCTGCTGGTATTTGTCCGAAGTTAGTTCTCGCCTGCGCTCTTCAGCACACGTCGTTAATAAAAAATAAATCCTGTGAGGGTTCCTGTACTAGTGATGTGTGTCAATTAGTTTTGATTCATACAACGTTCCGCTTGACGCAACCACTACCTCCTCTCCAAGAAAGAACGTAGGGTTTCTCCTCCTACTGGCGGTCCGTCTCTTCTTCGGTCACCGTAGGGCCATGGAGGCGTTGTTGATCCCAGCCCTTGCCAGCGGGAGGGATCTTGCTCTGTTTTTAGGTATTTTTAGGAGGAGGGTGGTGATGGCTCCCTGAGGATGAAATAAGGTTCTCTCCGTCCTGGCTTCGTTTCGGTGATGCATCTAACATCGTCTGAGGGCGTGTGGAGGTGTGTCTCTGTGGATCTCACGAGATTCGGTCGGTGCTGGTCTTTGGTGGATCCGCTGGATCGAGTCTTTGTTCGTCTTCATTCGTGACTTCGTGTGTCTAGAAATTGGATCCTATCGATCTATCATTGTTGAGGAAATCGTTAACTGGTAACTGCTCAGTTGGCTGGCGAGTAGGGGATTAATAGGCTAATCGACAAGTTAATTGGCCATTTAATCAATTAATCGGACGATTTATCAGTTTATCGGCTACTCGGTGACCCTATGAGTAGGGATTAATCGGCAAGTTAACTGGTTAATCAGATGAATTCTTGAACAGGGCGATCTATACTTATCTTCATCGGTGACGACTGTTGTTCTAGTGTAGCTGGTCATGTGTGGGCTAGCACGATGACTTTCTGACTAATTACTACAACAAGTTTGGCTCGGCTGATGTGAGGGAGGGGTGATGATGACGGTGCGCCTTCGGCTCGCTCCAATGTTTGCAGTCGTCGCCTAGGTGGTCTACGGACATGGATATAATTTTTATTATTTCTTGTTCTTTATACTACCGTGGCATGATGAATAGACAACATTTTTATCGTAAGAAAAGATTGACATGTTATCTTCAATACTACAAAATTTCACATGCATTTGATTGTGCACATGAAAAAAAGGATTCTTCACATGAAGTTGGAGTAGTTGAATTTCTTTTCTATAAAATCTAGTACAAATCAATGTCAAGGATAAATTCTTATGCATTGCAATCCTGCGAATCAAACAACACACACAGGGACATAAAGTTCCTGCTCACGAGCTCATATGCGCCCTTGTGAACAGTTAAATCCAAAAAACAGTAAACAAAATCAGAAAAATCTACAAAATTAGGGGACAAGCATTAGCGAATTTTTAATATGCATGCAAATTTTCATGAAGAAACAACAATCCAAAAATGCTTTCGTAAAAAGACAAAATGATACTCCAAAAAGTCTGTCGCTTGGATCATTAATTTTGTTTCTTATGGAAGCATTTTGGAATGTTGTTTCTCCATGAAATTTGCACCCATGTTCAGAATTCGTCGTCGTTTTGTTCCTGAAAAATATTCAGAATTTTAGATTTATTTCACTATTTTTTTTTTGGTTTTACTGTTTACGAGGGTGCATATAAGCTCGCGAGCAGAACGATTCTTCCACACACAGGAACAGTTATGATAAATCATTTGCAAAAAAACAATTATGATAAATGATATCAACTATGTCAATAGAAAATTACTACTCCCTGCTATCATTATTCTGGATCGGAGTGAGTACCAACTATTTTCCAAAACTTTTCATATATTTTTTAAGCTACGCTCTCATACCACACAGAGGTTACGAAAAGGAGACAAAGAAACCAGGTTAGAAGATACGTTTCCAGTGTACACGCTCTAACTTTTATAAAAGGAAAAAGAAAAGACAACTAAAAAATACTTAGGTCTCCTTTGGTTTGGAGGAATTTTATAAAAAAAATTAGAGGATAGGATTTTTATAGAATTTTTTTTCTTTAGAGCCCTCTGGCACATAGGAATAGATTCCTATTTCTACATAGGATTAGTTCCTATCCTTCACATTTCATAGGAAAATAAAAATTAGCCTAGACTCAATGAAAAAATTCTTTTGATGTCAACCAAATGACATCTCGTTTCCTATTCCTACTCATAGGATTTGAGATACATGTCATCTCATTTCCTATAAAATTTCTATTCTTATGATAATCCTATCCTATGAATCAAAAAAGTCCTTAGAAGGAGTGCACGCACACGCACACACGCTCTTCCTTTGTCACCACACTTTTGTCACTTGGTCCTGGGACCCGGCACCCAGCTGCACGGCCGCAACTTTGATGGTCAATCCTCGGTCAGCACCGCACCCGAAAAATAGCGCATGGGCTCCACGCCGCTCGCCTGACACCTCAAAAGCATCCCGTTATACGCATACACAGTCACCGTCGACTCACCACGCTCTCCTCATTTGCTTTGCTTCGCTTTGCTTTGCCTGTTCTCCTGCTTAAAACCAATATCTCCCTCCGTCCAAACCCCAGATTCTGGCCAGTACAACCACCAAGATGCCCTGATTAACTAGTTTAATCGCCTCACCTCTCGCTGCGAGCC
Organism: Triticum aestivum; assembly: GCF_018294505.1. Classification (NCBI taxonomy): domain Eukaryota; kingdom Viridiplantae; phylum Streptophyta; class Magnoliopsida; order Poales; family Poaceae; genus Triticum; species Triticum aestivum. Next base: position 82,213,139 of record NC_057809.1, read on the forward strand.
AGAGCCGCAGCAAACAAACGAGCAAAAGCGAACAAAAGCTCAGGAAAGCAATTAAAAACTGAGCACCAGCAGCAGCGGCAGCAGAGCAGCAACGCGGTGCAGCATCCCAGTGCAGCGCAGTGCAGTGACCATGCTGCCACCGATGCAAATGCTAGTAGTAGTACTAGAGGTTAGTGGCGTAGTGGGGAATATCTGTAGCCTTTCCCCCAAATCTTTTCCTCCCTCAGGCCTCTGCCCAAACAGTGCAAAACTGTCCTCGATTTGCAATTTTTTGCATGCAGGTGATAGGAATCTTTCTACCATGTTTACAGTAAGTAACCAAGAAACCACCATCATGGCAGTGAAAGCGCTAGCAAACCATGCTGCTCCGATTCCCTTTGCTTGCGCTCCCAGCCCAAGCTCCAAGCTCCAACCTCCAAGCGTGTGAGGCGTGACTGCCGCCGTATCTCATATCGATAGAGCCATAGCCCGTCCATCCATCAGCAACTTTTGAGGTTTCCAGAGGCGACCGATCATGCCGCCGCTTTGCTAGATGAGATCAAGCAGCACCCCGTCTCTTCTCCAACCCCACACCCAAATCACAATCTTCCTTTCCCCCTCTCGCATTACTTGGAAAGGCTAATCTTTTCCGTTTTGCTTTGATCCGTCCCTCTGCTCTGCTCGCTGCCGCTGCCAGCTTTGGCAAAGCCCCATTATTGCCCTCTGCCGCCCTCGCCTACTCGCACCTCGCCGTCAATGCCCGCACTTGGCTCGCCATCACTGGGAATCTCCCATCGCGGTCGAGCGTAGGTGGGGTTCGCCAGGGCTTCATTTATTGTCACCCCAAAAGATTCCAGCTCCAGCTCGTGGGTGGAGCTCTGGTAGCTCGGGGATTTGAGAGCGTTCTTCTCGAGTTCTTGGGGCCTCTGGTGCCTGCGGCTCCCCTCTCTTTCCGGTGAGGGTTTCAGCTCCGAGCTTCGATTTCAGTGTGTTCTTGGAGGTTCCCGACTAGATCCCCTCTTGTATTGGCTCGCCGGATTGGTTCATCCAAGATCTGAGCTCGGAGCAAGCGAGGAGCCCAAGATTTCATCTGGAGCTGCTGCTGTTGGGGTCATCTGCTGTCTGTCCATGGGTTCTCGGGCTCGGTCCGGCCGTGGAGGAGCGGCGGCGCTCTTCGCGGCGGCGGTGATGGTGGTCTCCTGGTTGGCGGCGGGGGTGGGCGCGATAGGGGCCAACTGGGGCACGCAGGCGAGCCACCCGCTGCCGCCGGACACGGTGGTCAAGATGCTCAAGGACAACGGCTTCCAGAAGGTGAAGCTGTTCGACGCCGAGGACGGCACCATGAGCGCCCTCAGGAAGAGCGGCCTGGAGGTCATGGTCGGCATCCCCAACGAGCTGCTCGCCATCATGGCCAGCAGCATGAAGGCAGCCGACAAGTGGGTCGAGAAGAACGTCTCTAACTACCTCAACAAAGGCTGCAACGTCAGGTATCCTATTAATTACTGTACTTTGTTGACTCTCATTTGTTGCCATGCTTGATTAATTGATTGATTTGTACTTGATGCTATCTATGCTAGCTGGAGTGTGGTCTCATTTGATTCTACTGTAGTTCGGAAGATGAACTGTCATGAGTCTAGAGTTAGTGAGGGACAAAGGCGACATTTTTCGCGGTACCTTCGATCTGTCTGTCTCGGCTGGTGGCCAACAAGTGTAGCTCTTGTTTGGCTCAATGCTCGACTTGGAGACCTGCTTCATTTGCGCTCGCTTCATATGGATGGACAGTGACAAATCTAGAATTAGCAGGGAAATGTGAAATTTCCGCATTACCTTCAATCTGTCTCCATCGGAGACCCCCTTCTTGGCACTTTCCATGGTGCTTCTGGTTTGCCCCCTGCTTGGTTGCATCGGTTACATGAATTCCTTGGGAACAGAAAAGTTACCAAGCAGGGCACTTTGTGTTTTCATTGAGCATCACACATGATTGATGGTGGTATCGGTTTGAAGATTTTACTTTGCTCATCAATTCATACTGTTTGTATAAATTACACGGCAGCAAGAAGTTCACCATGTCCACGGTTCCAGCCGGTTGGCACTACTGGATTCTCATCATCACTTTTCTGAATTCAAGGCTCTTCTTGACATTGTAAAGTCCCCTTTTACAAGGCATGCCTATTCGTTAGGTTAAATCTTCTCTCCTATTTAAAAAAGACGCAAGGTTCTGTCGTCCGCTCCTCCTTCATCCAACCTTACGTACGTTCTCCCCTCCTCTTCCCATTTGGAACTTTTGCTCCCATCTCTAGTTTTTTCAACTGGTTTTTCCTGAAAACCGCTTCACCCGCCCCACCTCTTATTCACATACCAAACAAAATTATGTCTTTTTGGTAATCCAGTAAGTGCTAACTAAATAAAAACTTTTTTTACACAATCACATAATATGGGCAGGCAAATCGCGGGCTAACGTACTAGATACTTTATACCCTGTTGCAATGCACGCATAGTTCAAAAAGGCGCTAGGCGTTAATTGTGTGTTTTGTCACCGCCTTGCGCTTTTCTGATATGCGCAGATTAAGCACAGTTATGCACTAGGCGTTTTGCTATCGCCTAGAGCCTAGGCACACTTAAGCACTCGCTTAGGCGTGCTTTTTTAACTATGAATGCACGTATCTAGTTGAATTTGAAGGTTAGGCCATCTACAAGTCTGTCTATTGTATAAAAGGCCTTTATATGGTTGTAGGCCATTTTGTATTAAAAGTACCTGTCTCTCACAAAAACTGTACCAGGAACATCTAGTAAAAAGCATTTTTAGCCTTTATTGAAAGCTGGCCTGTGGGCCTTTTTACAAGGTAAAAGCTACAAATTATTTAGCAAGCAGAAACCAGTCAACTCTTCTTCTTTGTGCTGCTACAAATGACAGTTCCTGGGAGTTCCCTTGATCCATTATGTGCATAGGAACAATGTATTACATTTAGATGCTTATTTGTTAATGTATAAATAGGAGTATATTTGTGTAAACAGCAAGTTGTGAAACCATGCACAACACAGTGTAAAGGACCATCCACGGTTCTAACATGTGGGGTGACCATTCGTTAACCGTTTACATTTATTTGGAACAATGCTCACAGCGTGCGTTACGAGGTTCATGTTTTAAATGAGATGTTCACAGCCAACCACTTATGAGTTGTGCGTACCATTTCCAAACGTAACTGAACGATCAAGTTGAGCAGTAGCATTCATTTGCTTCCCTTCGAAGCTCCTAGCTGGAAGAAGGGGGGGCCTTGCACCGTGGAGGAAATGCATCCTTTTTTGTCCAGTCCTCTTTATTTCTGTTGATTCTTTGAGGGTGATATAATAGTTGCCCTCTTCCCTCTCCCTTGAGTTATACCTCCTGTATAGAATTTACCTCATACCTACTCTGTCTTGCAATGACTATGTTTATACTCATTTCACTACCTGCTGGACCGTGTGGTCCTGGTGGACATGCATTTCTCTTATGTGTCATAATTTCAAAGATTTTTTAAACTGAAACTTGAAGGCTTCAACCTTTTTAGCACATTCTCAAAACCTATTTGCACTACCAAGCATTTTGCAAACGTTTAACATCTTTCTGTTCTTTCTATGACATGTTCAATTTATGGCTCTTTTGCACAATTTTTTATTAAACTATGTTAAATTCTTAAGCCATAATAACAATCAATTTCTTGAACTCAGATTACTATTCAACCTGGAAAATCCGTGAACTATTTCATTGGTGGTTTTGCAATGGTTTGGGAGAATATGCACATTTCCAGCTTTTGATATACTTCCTTCCGCAATTTTCATGTCTCTAGCTTGTCTGAACTACTTTTGGCACGAGGCAAACCATTGACTTTGGTTTGTAAATACAACCTTGTAATTTAACCTAGTATCTGTTTTGCTTTCTAGCTCCATCCCTCCATCTTATAACACTGTACTGGTAGCATTTATTTTGATGAAACAGCTCTATGCTAGTACATGCACTGTCCCTGATAAATTTCATGCAGCATTCTTTTTAAGTTGCAACTCCAATGTCTGCTACCTGCTTGGTGATCTAGTAAGCTAGACTATGTGATAACACTTCATCTGAACTACTGATAAGCAGATGATGAAATGAAATGGTCTTTACTGCTTCCACAATATGTTGTAAGCAAAATGCATGTTCAGCAAGATCAGTTTAGGCTCCATGTTCTCATGTCCCATATTCGATCTCATTCTTCCAGCAATGCCTTCTTGATGTTGATCCACCATTTGCATATATCATTGTCGCATCTTGATTTGCTCTGTTATTTTGCTAGGTATGTTGCGGTTGGTAACGAGCCTTTCCTGTCGACATACAATGGAAGCTTTCTGCTAACTACCTTTCCTGCCCTCAAGAACATACAAAGTGCACTTGTGAAGGCTGGTTTGGGCAATCAAATCAAAGTAACTGTTCCTCAAAATGCTGATGTCTATGATACAGCAACGGGCAAGCCTTCTGACGGGGATTTTCGCACAGATATTCATGACCGGATACTCGAAATTGTAAAATTTCTGAGCGACACTGGTGGTGTTTTTACTGTCAACATCTACCCTTTCATCAGCCTCTACATTGATCCAAACTTCCCTGCTGAGTATGCCTTCTTTGACGGGCGCTCACAGCCCGTTGTTGATGGCTCTGCAACATACACAAACATGTTTGACGCAAACCACGACACGCTGATCTGGGCTCTGAAGAAGAATGGATATGGGAACCTGCCGATCGTTATCGGGGAGATAGGCTGGCCAACTGACGGTGACATGAACGCAAATGCTCAGCTCGCCCAGCGCTTCAACCAAGGCTTCATGACGCATATCGCCACTGGGCAAGGGACCCCGATGAGGCCTGGACCGATCGACGCTTACTTATTCAGTCTGATCGATGAGGATGATAAGAGCATACAGCCAGGGAACTTCGAGCGCCACTGGGGGATCTACACATACGACGGCATCCCAAAGTATCAGCTGAACTTCGGTGTACCGAATTCACAGATTAAAAGAGCAAGCGGCGTCAAGTACCTTGACAAGAAATGGTGTGTGCTGAAGCCCACTGTCAGCCTCGACGACCCAAAGCTTCCAGACACGGTGAGCTACGCGTGCGCCAGGGCGGACTGCACCAGCCTTGGCTATAGGACTTCCTGCGGGATGCTGGACACCCGGAGCAACATCTCGTACGCCTACAACAGTTTCTACCAGAAGAACGACCAAGACGACGTGGCCTGCGGCTTCTCGGGCTACGCGACGACCACCGGCCAGGACCCCAGCACCGGGACATGCAGGTTCGGGATCATGATCGAGGTCGACTCGGCCTACTCGTGGAAGCCGCGGCGGGTCCGAAGCAACTACCTCCTGGTGCTTCTCCTTGCACTTGTTCACCTCTGCGTGTCATCCTCATAGGTGTTTTTTCTTTTTCTTTGCGGAAGATGGCCCGGCCATGACAGCATCAACAGCCTGGCAGCTTAGAGGGGTATTTGATGCCTGCCGTCAGTGTTCATCCATGTAGGAACCTTTTTCGATCGTTTTCTTCTTCTAATTTCGGTGGATGCGGACGTCGCAGCCGCATCGTTGAATTCTTGTTAGCGTAGCTTTGATCTTCCGGTACCATTGTGATTGGGATGGTGATGCACTGGACCATTTATACCCAGGAATGTGACTGAGGGCATAGCTATCAAACCTGCAAATGTGGTGAGTCCAGATCAGTCTTTCTCTTCCAGTTTATGCATTATGGTCTCTAGACTTAGATGGAACACATTGGTAACTACCTATGCACCATAGACCATCACAGTAGCCATAGCCATACTAGCAGTAGGCTTTGGGGGAGCCTGTAGACATCTGCCAATCTGAGTCGATTTACTGAAAACTTGGGACCAATTGCCTGTAGACACCTGCACTTGGGAGCAGTCATTTCGGATCATGGATCTAGTGCCAGACAACCGTCTGCTTGAATCCATGTTGCAGTTATGGTTTTTGTTTTTCAGTGGTTGTTATCGGTGTCAAGCTGCCAGCTATGTCGGCATCATCGTTGTCGTCGTCCCCATCATCGTCTTCTTAAATTTTGTACTAGCTCTGGACAGCAATGAAGAGGCAATGTGGATGGCTTATCTCCCAAGAATTGACAACCATATTTCCCTCACCATCCGTATATAACAACTTAACGAAGTAACCACCATGATAAAGATGCACTTGGATTGCATTCCAAACCAAACAATTGAACTAAAACCCTGTGGTGTCAGCTCATCCAAGCACAACACAGGCTTTTATACTTTTGGTTTAATATAAAATAAAATAAAAACATAGGTGTTTTTTTTGGAAAGCCATGGGGCCAATTAATCACATAGCCTTTATGTACAATCGCCCACTGAGTGACACCAATAATTGGTTGGCAGGCATGAGCTAAAAACAAGAATGAGTCCTTGGAACTTGTTTGAAACATCCACATAAAAAATGTGTGATGGCAAGCAAAGGAAGCCACCCCACCTAAAAACCAACCACACCAACAGAGCCTAAAGGCAGGCATCCACACCTCTTAATCCAACCAAAAGCACACAAGTGGAGTAGCACATAGACAGCACAAGCACATAAGAGATAAAGAAAGGCATATCAATGTATCCACCGAGTCCATGAACTCTGTCCTAGGTGCAGGTGGTGTCACTCATGCTTGCCACTCCCTTTCCCTCCTCCTTATCCTTCCCAATGTGGCAACCCATTTTCCCTCCTCCTTATCCTTCCCAATGTGGCAACATGGGTTGTTCGGATCAACGAAAAAAATAGCGCGCTATTTTGACGCGTCGTTGTAGCGTATCAGCAAAGGCCACGTTGCATTTTAGCTAATTGGCTCACTACGGCGCTATTTGCTCTATAGCGCACTATTTCGGCGCTAAACGAAATAACGTTGTAGCGTTTTTGCGTGTACCACACAACGGCCTGTCACATCACCACATTGGCCCAACTCACCCCCACTATCTCACAGAAGCAACACATAAAGCCCATATAGCAACCCATACAACCTAACCTAGCAAACTCGTCACAAGTTCCCCACCAATTCGTGATTGAGGGCAGCGGTGGTGGCGGCGTTCGTGACTCATGAGCGAAGGCGACGGTGGCGGCGTTGCTCGTGAGTTGTGAGCGAAGGCAGCGGCGGTGGTTCGTGAGCGGCAGCGGCTTCTCTTGACCCCGTCCCCAAGTAGCAGTGTCGGCCTTGTTCGTGACTCGTGAACGAACGCGGCGGCGGTTCGTGAAAGGTAGCGGCTTCTCTTCATCCCGTCTCCAAATACCAGCATCGGTGTCGTTTGTGACTCGTGAGCGAAGGTGACGGTGACGGTTCGTGAGCGGCGGGGGCTTCGCTTCATCCCGTCTCCAAGTAGCGGTGGCGGCGGCGTTCGTGACTTATGAGCGAAGGCGGTGGTTTGTGAACGGCAGTGGCTTCTCTTCATCCCGTCTCCAAGAGGCGTCGGCGATGTTCGTGACTCGTGTTCTCTTCATCCCCTCTCCAAGTAGCGTCGTCGGCCACACCTCCAACTCCAGCAAGTCAGCGCCGACGTTAACCACGCCGCCGGCGTCGGCAAGTCAGCCACCAGGTGAGAGCAACCTCTCTTCATCCTGTCTCCAAATAGCGGTGTCGGCCTCATTCCATTTTCGCCCCAAGTCCCCATCCTTGCAAATTAGGGAAGCCTTAAATTATGTGATACATTTGACATTTTTATGCAAAACGCAATTTTTCAAATATAGCACGCTATAACTTTCTAGAGCGCCGCTATGCGAACGATACATCATGGACAATTTTGGTACGCCGTCACATACTAGCCTTCGATGCACCAAGCCAAATCATCAGACTCCGCTCGATATAGCATCGTATCGGGATCGTAATCTATAGTGTCTTGTGCAGTACTTTCATAACTTCTACAACATCTGGACAAGGGCGGCGCTAAATCTTCTCGCAGCGCGCTATTTTTTTTCATTGGTTCATACGTTTGTGCTTTGTCATTCTCGGAGGAGGTGATGATACATCTGATCTGCTGAGGAACTCTGAGTTCTGAACCTCAGCACACACAAAAAAGGCTGCTGCTTTTCCACTGGAGATTTTGCTGTACAGTAGATACATACATACAAGTAGCACTGTTGGTAGTAGTAGAAGTAACAGTAAACAGGTGGTGAGGTGAGGTGAGTAGCTTAAGCCTAGCTGTCTTTCTTGACCCCTGAGCCCTCTTGGAGATGGTGTCAGGGAGGGCATGTGCCTGGTTGTTGCACTGTGTCTGTGTGTGAAGATGCAGTAGCAGTAGAGGCATCCAAATCCATCCCCACTCGGCACTTTCTGTTCATTCCAGGCCTACTCACTCACTAGTCACTACTCAGGTGGGGGCACCATTCATCAGGGCATGACATGAAAAAAAGCTAGCTCATTTGTGTGTGTGGTGTGCACTGGGTTATTGTGAGTCTTGTCTTCCTTATCTGGTTGCCCTCCTCTGCTGATTTTCTGAGGCCCTCCCTCATCCTCTCTCCCAAGTGCCTGCCAGGCAGAGGGAGGGATACACCAAGGCCAAGGAGACAAAGATTCTTGAGCAAAAAGGAGGCACCAGTAAGATTCTTGATCTCCCTTTCCATTGCACACAGTACCACAGTACACCTAGGGGTGGCATGAGCAGTTCTTTCCCCTCTAGTAGACGGGTAAAAAGGGGTCCTCCTCCCCCACAGGAAAAGGAAAAGCAGCTGACTTGATGTGGTATAGGTTCTCCCCCTCCTTCCCTCCCTCCCTCCCTCCGCCGTCCCGTCCCAAAGGGGTTTGATTTGATTTGATCCGTGGAGGAGGGTGACGCAGAGGCAACGTGGAGCAAATAATGCAGTCCTGAGGTAGCAGTACCAGTACTCCAGTAGTGGTAGTTTTTCTCTGGGCTTGGGGGCGTGCTGCTGCTGCTGGTGAAAGATCTTGATTGGGGCGAGCGAGACCGGGGTGGTTGTCATGATGCGCCGTAGGGTCCAGCGCCGGGGTGGTTGCTGATGCCGTGATTGGGCTTGGGTTTCTTTCAAGGTGATATACTAGATCTCATCTCATCGCCCAGGGATGAGATTTGAGGGGGAGGCAGACCTTGTGCCGAGGGCCTGAGGCAGCAGAGCTTCTCTCCGGTTGATGGGGCCGCCTGCTCCGCCGACGACGTCCCCGGCACCACGGCTCGCCGGGTTCGAGGGGGAGCTCCGTGGCGCTCCGGCGCGCTGCTGATCGGGCTTCTGGGAGGAGGAGGAGGAGGAGGAATTCTGCTGTCTTTCCTATTGTTTTCGGAGGAGGAAGAAGTGAAGGGGGGATACCACAACTTGATCTTTGGTCCCTCATCAAGGTACTTGTGTGTTCTCCTTTTTTGTCTCTCCTGCTGCTGGGGAAATGGAATGATGAATTGATGATCTTCTTGCCATAACTAACTGACGATTCCACTTGTGTGAAGAAAGGTACTCTGCATACCCTCTGTTGCGCAGTTGCACACGGCATTCACTCATTCATTTGATGATAGTTGTGTACTTCCTCTCTCTTGCCCTCAGTGGTGCTCATATGTGTTCTAAGCTGTTCATCATCATTGACTTTTCCAAGTGCAATTTTTTTTCCTGATTTCCAAGCTTGCTAATTCTGCTCCTCACCCCTTGTGTTCCCTTTTGTTGCTTCAGTGGCAGCAGCTTTGCCGTGCGAGTAGGAGGAGGAGGAGCGCCGGAGATCTTCGGCTCTGGCATGGGCTCTTTTGGGATGGAGTGGAACCAGAGGAGCTCGGTGCTGTGGGACTGGGAGAATTTCCCGCCGATAGGCGAGAACCCCAAGAATGCGATGCAGGCCGATCCAAGATTTGCCGCCGTTGCGGCTACCATGGGGAACGAACCGCTCCATTCTTCTGGCGGCAGCGGCAGCGGCAACTTCTCTTCCAGCTCGGAGATGGGATATGGCTCTTCCAAGAGCTCCATGTCCGCGTCGATCGATTCTTCGTCCAAGGCTGGGAACAACATGGAGTTCAGATTTGCGCCCGTCAAAAACACTGATAGGAACATGAGCAAGAATACCGAGCTGGGTAAAGTTGATAACACGAGAACTGGAACATCTCCGTCGCCTGTGGTGGCAGTGAGCAGTGGGGAGCCGGTGATCGGCCTGAAGCTCGGCAAGAGAACCTACTTCGAGGATGTCTGTGGAGGGCAGAGTGTCAAGAGCTCGCCATCGGGTGCTGTGAGCGCGCCAAACAAATCTCCTGCTGTGGGCAAGAAGGCAAAGGCGGAACAACAGAAGCCACATAACTCATACTGTCAGGTTGAAGGCTGCAAAGCCGATCTCTCTACTGTTAAAGATTACCATCGGAAGCACAGAGTCTGTGAACTTCACGCTAAGGCTCCCAAAGTTGTTGTCGCTGGTCTGGAGCGACGCTTTTGCCAACAGTGCAGCCGGTGAGATGCTTTATATTGCAAACAGTGGCATCCTTGAGCACAAAAAAAAGAACCCGTTGTTCTGATCTGTTTCTTTCTCTTTTGTTTTCCACTTGATTCTAGGTTTCATGCTTTAGCCGAGTTTGACCAGAAAAAGCGAAGCTGCCGTAGGCGTCTCAATGATCATAATTCCCGCAGGCGCAAGCCACAGCCAGAAGCAATTTCTTTCAGTTCATCAAGGATGTCTACAATGTTTTATGGTAGGGTACTAGGCTTGTATTTGCCTTATGTCTTGTGAAATTCATGCGTTAAGTAAGTAACATGCTTACATATGTCCTTCTAAAACAGCCACGTATGGTCACACCAACTCAGCGGCACAAAAAATTACTAGGGTAGAGCATTTTTTTGTGTTTGAAATGGTCAATTTCTTTGTTGATTCAAATTTCCTCCCTAGTCATAATGTCAAAAATTAGTCACAATTTTCGTAACTGTGATATCAGAAAGGCTCTTTGTGATCCTGGTGACTGCCATTTGTGAGGGTTTCTGTTGATAGGAACAATTTATGATGATTCCTGTTGATGGGAATTAATGGATAACAATTGTACTTGTCCTTATTTTAAGGAGTTGTGCCCAATGTACTATTCATTTCACTCTAGATTCCTCAAAATATTTTTGTACTTTTATCTGTTAATAATTATGTTATCGCGTCAATGGTATAGTGATTCAGAAAAGAAAAAACAAACACATAATTGTACAAACAAATTGAGGATTTGGAGTTATGGAAGCAGTTACATTTCTGACTTATGAACATTTTGTGCTAAAACTCTTGTAATGACTTGAACAGATGCAAGGCAACAGCCAAATTTCCTATTCGGTCAGGCTCCTTATGTTCAAATGAGAAGCTGTGGAAGTTCTTCATGGGATGACCCAGGAGGCTTCAAAGTTACACACACAAAAGCTCCTTGGTTAAAGCCAACAACTGCTGCAGGTGTTCATGGGATGCATTTATCTAGTCAGCAGATGTCGGACAATATTATGCCGCATGGTGCACATCATGGTTTCGATGGGTTCATGTCATTCAAGGGAACTTGTACAAAGTTCCCTAATCAAGGTATTTCCCTGCTTATGAATGAATTTCCAAACGAAACGGTGAAAAAGTGACCATATAAAGGTCGTCACTTACATGTAAACTCTTGTTCCTACAATTCCTAACTAAAACAAGAATAGATAAATGCACCTCTTCGTGTTTTTTCCACGGACCACTTCATAGAATTAGTATGTTTCTTCTAATATGTACTCCTGTTTGTTGGCTGTTCTTTCGAGTTAACATAAATGACATGAAGCTTTTGCACTTTCTGAACATATAGCTGTATCATTTCAACATTTCATTAGGTAAGTTCTGTTTGCAACATGTGACTATACACGTGGTCCTTATTTTTGTGATCCGAGGACCTGATTGCCAGGTCACATTCTTCTCCATGTTTTATCTTTTCAAGGAGCTCTAGTCACCTACCCTTATTTTAGCAATCTCTGGTTAATCACGCTCTTTTCACTGAATTTGCTTCCTCATAGATGATTGTACTTCCTGACCTGCAGTTATCCACAATCTTTGATCTGAAACAGATCCACCTTAAGAAGAGCTGTCAGCCTGTCCTGTCCTCTTAGTACTGATTTGATTCTGACATTTACCAGAAACTATGATTAGTCGTACCATTTGAGACTATAGCTTTGGGTCCGGAAGAGACTGTGGATTACCTTATTTGTCATAATCTGGCATGATTGAGTTGCTCAGACGAATTTTTAATAGTGCTTTGTTTTTCTTTTCTATACCGGAAAGTTGTTGATAATGAGGCACATGCAGGCAAGCCTTGGGGTTAGAATAAATAAATAAAAACAATAGTCTGTTATAGAATCATGAAAAATTTGGTTTCATCTTTACTAGTAAAGTAATGATAACTTCAGAACTGATTGAGATTTTCCATTGCACAGTAACTCTGCATCTGCGGCGATTATATTCTTAAGTATGTTTAGGCACTCCAAAGAATCTTTTCCTTGGTGATGAACATTAACACCAAAACTTGTTCTACTTGTTTACCCTTCCAGGTGTCCAAGCTTCTGCTGTTGCTTCCGACTCCAGTGGAGCCCCGGATCTTCAGCATGCTCTCTCTCTTCTGTCAAGCAACCCAGTGGGTGCTGCCAACCTCCAGCCAAGTCCCCAGATGCACTCTGGGGTGGCAGCCATTGCCGGCGCCCCCAACCCCGCGATGCACGCGCTGGGATCATCGGTGGGGCTCTGGCTAGACGGCGGCCAGCCCCTCGATGATCACCCGCGGTTCCAGGTCTTCGAGCGCTGGGGGGACCATGACAGCGAGCTCCAGCTCCCAAAGCCTTCCTACGACCATGCCTCGCACTTCGACCGGATGCACTGATGATGGCTCCGGTCCACTGGGTGCGTGATTTTGTCACGCGATCAACGCCCGTTTCTTCGGCCTGAAACTCGGAATGCTGAATTTACTTTGCTTTGACGCCGTTGCCTGCCTCGAGGCCTATGGTTTTGGCAATGCCTAGAATAAAGGCGCACACGAAACAGACTTAGGATCAAAGTGACCCAGTCGTGTTGCCATGGAAAAAGATCTTGATCCATCATTTAGCCATTTGTCTGAATAATTCTGAACTTGCTATGTTTCTGAATTGCTTCTGCAACTGTAACTGATCATGGTTTTAAATTTTTGATGATGACATCGCACGGCCGTAACGGTGACCCATGGCACAGTGCCAGCCATTGCAAAAGGACCGGCAATGGCTGGACATAGATCTAATGACCACGGCATAACATGGCCAGGCAGTGTGCATCGACCCCGTAGCGCCGGGCACTGTTCATGCACTGTCGTGCGGGTACAGTTCCTGTCGATCCGTCTGTTTAAATCGGACGAGGGGGGGGGGGCATGCCACCGTTACTGTCCCTAAAGCCTAAGGCGGTAGTTCTAAAAACATGAGCACAGCAGACTGGCAGGTATGGCCATTCAAGATTGCAGGCATGAAGTGAAAAATGAACTGCATTTCCGAAAGAAAAAAAAGTGCACATAATTAAGCATCTTGGTATCATCTTTTCAGACTTCTTATTCCGTAATTATACACCAATCATTTATTTGGACTCTGATAGTGTACAATAATACTACAAGTACAGTTCTTCCTCTGTCTACCATTTCAGTGCCTTGAGAAGGTATGTACGTACCAGTACGTATAGATTTCATTTGCAGATAGTGTGACCTGCACTGCTGCGCTTCTGACTCGGATCAGCAGCTAGGCATTGTCAGGACACGGCAGCGGTACTCTCCAAGCGCCCAGATAGGGAAGATGTTCCTGTACTGGGAGTAACTGATGGTGCAGTTCCTGGCGAAGATGCCGATGATCTCCTGTGGCACAAAACAGAAAATACCATTTCAACGGTCATGAACAAACGCAGACAGAACAGCGACCGAATGCCGGATTGCCAGTTAGTTAGTGTCTGGAATCTAAGCACTTTTGACAGTGGTTTTCATGAGAGTGTCCTTACAAGAGAAAAGTTTCACTGCTCGGTTCGCGGCATACTTACTTGCTGAAGGAACTCGCCATCCTCTAGTTGTAGGTTAATCAAAACCCTTGCTGCCCGGTGCAGAGGCCCTGGATCTCTCTCGGCCTGCTCCAACGGAAATTGAAATGCAGATATCATCATATGAATGAGCCTGGTGAATGCCTCAATGAACAATGCCAAATCGAGGAGAAAAAGAAAATACAAAAACCTGCCCAGCATCAAAGGGCCAGCATGGCCCAACTGGTATTGACTACATGGGGGCGCCTTCCTTCAAGTTCGGTGTAAACCTATTTGCAGAAATTAAAAAAAATGTCCAGATCAGATTAGTTCTCTTTTGCAGAAAAAAATATCAAAACAATACATGTTGGTTCGCTACTGGTTTGATTGATCTATGGAAGCATAACTTTTTTTTTGCTGCGCTGTATGTAATATATGTGCCATGTTAAAATGGAGGAATTGAAGACAAGCTCTTTGGACGAACAGCATGATGCTTTTTTTTAATGGAGGGATATTATTGCTTGTAAATAGATCTCGACATAACTGCTAATTCTGAGCTAACAGTAAATCAGGCGTTCATACTTATGATCAATCGCGGACTGATCTGTTTCTGGTTGTACCGTAGCTACCGCTGCATACAGACATCCGTCAACAGGCATTACCTAGGAACTAGGAAGAAATGAATGTACCTTATCCCTGCATGACAAATAGCTTTCTCCCCAGCCACCAGAAGGAGTCTCTTTCGACAACAAGAAGTCGCAGGCCTTCCTAATAGCATGACAGTTCTTGAATGTCCTTCCAGCAGCAACTAATCCCCTCACTGCGTACCATGTCCCATAGGTGAAACAAATAGCCCAGGAGCCGTACCTGTTGCAAATAGACAACACAATGAGCAATAATGGCAGCAGTTTCTGTGTTTGAGTGAAGACACCAAAAAGCATCAAAAGATGCCTGGGTATTGGACATTCTTTTCTTCCGGAACAGAGTTTCAACACTAACCATGAGCCGTCGCTTCTTTGAATACTCTCAATGAAGTTTTCGGCTTTATGGATACATTTGTCTATCTCTTCCCTCCTATGTCCAGGGTAGTGCTTTCTGAATGCAGTCAGGGCCTGGATCACTTCTGAAGTACATTCAACAACACTGCCAGTCCAGTTTACATCTCAGTTCAGTTTCTCTTAAAAACAACAAATCAGCATGGTAACAAGAATAGGGTTATCAAATCTTACGGATGATCAATCATTATGTCCCCAAAGATCTCAGAAGGATTGAGAAACTGAACAGTTTTAAAAGCATGTCAGATTGTAAAACACTATTTACAAAAGGCTGAATGTCTAGAGTTCTCATTGCAGTTGTAACTCACCTCCAGCCAGGCATAAGACCTGGTGAGTTCATATGATGCAAAGCCACCATTTCCGTTCTGTAAAAAACGGTTTATCTTAGTTCCACCCAATTTAAACAAGCATATTGTTAGAGAAAATTTAAGCAAACATATATGCAAAAAGAAAGTTAGAATCATAGATAAATCCATAAGAGCATAGAGCAAAAGAGAACTAATGATCCTAGCTTTTAGAGGTTTGAAAACTGGATATGCATACCATCCAAGAAAGGAGACAATTGACAGCGTCATAAAGTCTATTGGCTTCTATTGATACACCAACCATTTTTGGAGAAATCTTTGACAACAACAATGAGGCCTGATGAGAAAGAGGAATCGCAACAATTTGAACAATTATAACAATAATTCAAATGATGACCACGACACCACAAAAGAATATAAGATCTAAAACTTGAGAGTTGTTTTGGTTATTTTGTGCATTAAAGAGAGTCCCTACTTCCAAGAACCTGGAAGAACAAATGCTGGAACTTACAAAATCATATCCTTACAGGTAAACAACATCATAACATCATTCACCTGTTAACAGGCTTCGAAAATAAATGTCATTTTGGACAACGAGACTGTCTCCAACACACACCTTTGACCATATCTTATCATGTTGGTAAATAATGGATGAGAATATAACATTCTGGAATTACTCTGTTAATAGTATCAAGTGAAAATCAAATAATTATATGAATGCAAGTGCTCAAGTTTTGAAAGTTTGTCTGCATAGGGTAATTCGTGATATCAACTTTAGAATGACGGTACCACCTTTAATCCTAGTGCAGTGCAATCTGATACAGGCCAAACATGATCGGCGGTAGAAAAGGTCCATGCACCTTTAGATATATGACGATACCAGACACTCAAATCTCCATGGCAGTCGTGAAGAACCTTTCACAGAACAGATAACAGAAATTGAGTCAAACGATGACCTAATCTGGCCGGAAAATTAAGCATCAAAATTTACCTGTGAATTTTTTATGTAGCCATGGGCTAGTTTAAGAGTAGGACAGAACTCTTCTGTGAGTTCCGTAGCCAGTATAGCTTCAACTGTGAAAGCTGTGTCCCAAAGCTGGCTGCCATTATAACCCTACGGTGACAGGACCATTTCTTAACACTGGTATTAGCATATCAAGCCAAAAGAAAAGATGCACTATATCTTAGTATCTCTCCAGATTCCAGAGTATATCTGGACCAAATTAATAAATGACAAAAATAGACACCATGCTAACTGAAAATGCTAAAGTAACTTTCCTGTGCTATTTAACTAAGTTAAGTAACCTGTGAAGCAGTCACCGCAACTGAAAGCAAAATAATTGGGATCAAGGACAACATAAAGAATAACCTGCATCTTCATGCCATCTTCAGCAACCCACAAATAATCATAGATCCTTGGAATATGAAGTTTGAATTCCTGCGAGTTAGGATCTTCTATCCAGCAACAAAGCATATTCAGTACCTGCACAATTTTTTTGTATTATCAGTTTTCACAATAATCAACTGAAAACAGGAACAAAAAAAAACCGCATGCCCTTTTAAAAAACGGCATGATTTTATATATACCTTCCCTACATCACCACTACAAATATACTGAGTGTTCTCATCTTCGTAATGAATATGTTGCATGGCATTTTTCAAAGCTTTCTCCCTCAATTTGCTTCCGGGCCAATGCGACAGAACTGGTTCAACGAATTTGTGAAGAGTGGACCATAAGATATCTTGTCCCAGTGGATGAGGACAGTACAGATCCTCCTACAGTAAATTATAATAAAATCTTTCAAGCAACATTTTATAATTATATTCTGCATGGAGATCTCTACCTAAAGTAATAAATAAAAATGTGTGATACTGACACAGGAGCCATGTCCGTTTACAGATCAAAAACCATGCAGAGCAGAAACCTCTCAATAGCATAATGATATGAAGTTACTTTATGTTGTTACTGGTTTGGCACATGCACAACAAAACAAGTTCCAACGAACCTTAGCACATTGGCTGCGAGCCTTGTCCCAATCTATCTCATCATAGGGTACTTTATAGAGCTCCTTCCGTAAGTTCAATACAGTTGGTGTAATTGGGCCGACAAACCTCTTTCCATATATGTAAGACATGGGAAAGTATACCATTCGGCAATGGGACCACATGCGCCCTGTGTGCGACGCAGAATATTTTAGCAAAGATAATAAGGTAAGAAATTATGATAATATATACTCGTTCCGTCCCAAAATAAGTGTCTTTAATTTAGTACAACTTTAGATTATGATAATATATACCCTCTCCATCTGAAAATAAGTGTCTTTAATTTAGTACAATATTGTACTAAAGTTGTACTACATCAAAGACACTTATTTTGGGACGGAGGGAGTACTAATAAATGTGAATACTGTTAGATGTGTATAGCCCTTTTTTGGTTTATCCCCATTGTATAAGGGGTCTCTTGCACTTTACCACACACTTGTATATGTATTGGCCTTTGGCCCTTCTGAGAAGATAGTTGCTCAGTTATCTAACATGGTATCAGATGCTAGGTTAGCCTCTCTCTCTCGCACGACGCAACTCCGTGCGCCCTTCCTCTAACTTACCTCGATTCCTGCCGTCCCAGCCTCGTCTCCGGCCGCTCTAGTCCGTCGCTGGCCGGATCCGGCGCCCAGCGCCCGGAGCTCTCCTTCTCCGGCCGGCTGACCTCGTCCCGGCGCTCTCGGCTCTCTTCGTCCGCAGCTTGCTGGTCGCTGCTGTGCTGTGCTTGGCTGCCTGCCTTAGGGTCACTCGCTCGCACGTCCCTGTTTCGGATCGAGGGCGGCCCTCTCGTGCGCCCCTGCTTCGGATCGAGGGGATCGAGAGCCGGCCTCTCGCGCGCCCCTGCTTCGGATCGAGGGCGGGCCGCGCGTCCCTTCAGATCGAGCGTGGGGCCAGCCTGCCGCGCGTCCCTTCCGATCGAGAGTGGGGCCTGGCTGCCTGCCCGCCCCTCCTTCAGATCGAGCGGGGCTAGGCTGCCTGCCTCAGCGCCCCTCCTTCCGATCCAGCGCCTGCTTCGCTCGTTCTTCAGCCCGATCTGAATAGGCTGTCTTCCGTGCGTTGACCCAAAAAAAAGAAAAAAAAGAGGAGAGACTGAGCAGAGCAAGCACAAGAAGACCTCGTTATGTCTTCTTCGGGCTATGTTGCTGTTCCTCGGTGTTCGGTGATCTTCGATGGCACCAACTACGCTGAGTTTGTGGGGTTCATGCGCATCCATATGCGTGGTCTTCTTTTGTGGGGTGTTCTTTCTAGCGAGGTCCCCTGTCCGCCATGCCCTGTTGCGCCCGTGGCCCCCATCCCACCGGTGCCGCCGGTACTTGCGGTTGAGGCTTCTCAGGCTCACCGGGATGCCGCCAAGGCCCTTGATGATGCTGCAGTTGATGCCTATGATCAGCAGGTATCTGCCTATTCCGATGCTCTCTCGGTGTACCGCGATGATCTGTCTGCTTATACTCAGTGGTGCAATGACGATGCTCGTGCTGCTGCTGTTCTCACTGCGAGTGTCCTCCCTCAGTTTGCTTCAGAGTTCATGGGACTTGGCACAGTCGCAGCGATGTGGTCTTATCTTTGTCAGCGCTACAGCCCTCTGATGATGCTCTCTACCTATCTGTGGTGCGTCAGGAGCACGCCCTCCAGCAAGGTGATTCCTCTGTTGATGAGTTCTATTCACAATGCTCTGCCATCTGGCGTCAGCTTGACTCGCTTCGCACAGTTGTTTGTGGCACCTGTCGTTGCTGTCAAACTACTCGGTCTGATCTGGAGTTTCAGCAGGTCCATGAGTTCTTATCTCGTCTCCGCTCTGAGTTTGAGCCCAGACGTGCTCACTTGCTTGCTCGTGGTTGTGTTCCCATCTCGGAGGTGCTTGCCGAGCTTCGTGCTGAGGAGACCCGCCTTCGCTTTGCTGGTTTGCTGGTGGTCCTGTCTGTGTTGGCTACTCGGGCTCCTGTGTCGTCTGCTCGGCTCACCGCTCCACCGCTCCTACCCACACCTGCAGGGGGGTGGGTCGCCCTACTTATACTGAGAGGGGACGGTCGTGCCGTGACACCTTCTATGGCTACTGCTCTCGGCCAGGTCATCCAGAGTTTGATTGCCGTGAGAAGAAGCGTGACCAGAGGCGCTCCTCTTCCAGTGGGACTCCTGGATCTTCCCTGACTCCGTCGCTCACTGACCAGGACATTGTGAGGCTCAAGCGTATCTTGGCTTCCTCAGGCTCTTCGTCGACTGGTTCCGCTGCTGCTGTGACCGCATCCACTTCATCACCATCACAGCCACCTCCACAGTCAGGTATATCTTCGTGGGTTCTAGATTCTGGAGCCTCCTTTCATATGTCTTCTAATTCTTCGGTGTTGTCTTCTCTTCGACCTCTTGATTCGCCTGTTAATGTCCTTACCGCCGATGGTACACCTCTTCCTGTTGCTAGTCGTGGTCTTCTTTCCACTCCCTCCTTTTCTGTTCCTAGTGTTTCACATGTGCCTCGCCTTACCATGAATCTCTTTTCCGCTGCCCAACTCATTGATTCTGGTTGTCGTGTCATTCTTGATACCGACTCTTGTTCCATTCAGGATCGTTGCACCAAGGCTTTGGTTGGTGCTGGCCCCCGGCGCCGTGAGTCAGAGTGCCTTTGGGAGGTTGATTGGCTTTGTGTTCCTTCCGCTGCCACCACTTCTGCCAACTCCCATGCTCTTGCTGCCTCTTCGTCTGCGTCCTTCCAGCAGTGGCATTGTCTTGGTCACCTTTGTGGCTCTCGTTTGTCTTCTTTGTTAGACCTTTCAGCCTGAGCATTGATAGTTGTGGATGACACTAGGAGAGTTGGGACAATTTTCGTTGGTTTATTTCTCACACAATGCCATACCAACCTGAGGGGTTGGGGATACATATTTATAGGCTGCTAGCCAGCCAAGGCATATGCTAAGATGCTGCTAAGATGCCAGTCTAAGATGCTAGTCTAAGATGCTAGTCTAAGATGCTAACTGACAGTCCTTGATGGTCAAGAACAGAACTCTATCCTAACAGCCAGTCCTTGATGGTCCAGGACTTTATCCTCCTAACTGCCACAAGGACCATGTGCTGCAGCCCCACAAGGACCCTAGTACACAGACTTATCCATCATTCTCCCCCTAAGTCTTGTACGTCGTCTTGTGGGAGAGTTGAATCATCCCAATCCTGGAGCAAAGTTCGAGGAACTTGACCCTCCCAAGGGGCTTGGTGAGCAGGTCTGCGAGCTGATCCTTGGTGTTGATGTAGCTCGCCTCGATGCTCCCTTCTTCCACACAGCTGCGGATGAAGTGATACCTCAGTCGGATGTGCTTGCTCCGTTCGTGGAACACGGGGTTCTTTGCCAGGGCCAGGGCGGACTTGCTGTCCACCAGGAGCTGCACCGTTCTGGTGTCTTGAACGAGAAGATCACCAAGCAGTCGAGCAAGCCAGAGCGCCTGAGTACAGGCGGTGGAGGCCGCTATGTACTCAGCCTCACAGCTGGACAGGGCCACCACCTGCTGCTTGACTGATTGCCAGCTCACGAGACACTTGCCGAGGAAGAGGAGGATCCCGCTCGTGCTCTTGCTGGTGTCGATGTCGCCGGTGTGGTCGCTGTCGCTGTACCCGACGAAGTGCGCTGCCCCAGGGCACCTAGGGTAATGGAGGCCGTGGTCGAGGGTCCCTGCTATGTAGCGGACGATCCTCTTCACTGCCTGCTGGTGTTCCGACGTTGGTCGCTCCATGAACCGACTGACATAGCCGACGGAGAATGCCAAGTCCGGCCGTGTGTGAGTGAGGTAGCGAAGGCTCCCCACAAGGCGTCGGTACTGCGTAGCATCCACTTCCTCCGTCGTGCTGTCGCGACTTAGTTTCAGCCTCTCCTCCATCGGAGTGAGAGCTGGATGGCAGTCGGTGAGCCCAGCTAGCTCAACAATGCGCTTGGCGTAGGCGGACTGTCGAAGCGCGATCCCGGAGTGGTCCTGGTGCACCTCAATCCCTAGATAGAAGGAGAGGAGCCCCAGGTCACTCATCTGGAACGTGGCCTTCATGTCTTCCTTGAACGCCGCCACCTCTGCATCTTTGGTGCCGGTGATCACCAGGTCGTCAACGTAGACGCCCACCAGCAGGGCATTTCCTCCACTCCCCCGTCGGTAGACGGCAGCCTCATGCGGGCTCTGCTCGAAACCCATCTTCTTCAGCGTGGAGTCCAGCTTGGCGTTCCACGCCCTGGGTGCCTGCCGCAGGCCATAGAGAGCCTTGCGCAGGCGGAGCACCTTGCCCTCCTGGCCGGGAATCGTAAACCCCGGTGGCTGATGCACGTAGACTTCCTCCTTCAAGTCGCCATTGAGGAATGCCGACTTAACGTCCATGTGGTGGACACGCTAGCCCTCCTGGGCAGCCAGCGCAAGGAGAAGTCGCACGGACTCCATCCGTGCCACGGGAGCGAAAGCGTCGTCGAAGTCGACTCCTTCCTGCTGCAAGAAGCCTCGGGCCACCAAACGAGCCTTGTGCTTGATGATGGCGCCGGCTCCATCCCTCTTCAGCTTGAACACCCACTTAAGGGTGATTGCGCGGTGACCTCGAGGGAGATCAGCAAGCTCCCAGGTGCGGTTTTGCTCGACCGCATCCATCTCCAACTTCATCGTGGCGCGCCATGCCGCGTCTCTCTCGGCCTCTGCAAAGGACCGTGGTTCGCCGTCTGCACACACGAGCTGTAGCTGCGCCTCCAGGTCACGTGGCACCAGTCCTGGCACCGGCTGGTCGCCGAGCACATTATCCATCGTACGGTACCGCAGCGGTTTGCCTCCATACCATGCGTCGACCCGCTCCTCGTCGTGAGTGCGCGGGGAAGCGAACTTCATCGGGTTGTGCTCTGCGTGAGCTGGTGCTGATGAAGACGAGCCCGGAGTGGCGACCGCCGGGGCTGGAGTATGCGGCGTCGCCGGTTGTGGTGTCGTCGGTGTAGCAGGCGCCGGAGTCGATGTAGTTTTGGGGGCCGGGGTAGACGTGCCCGGTGAAGAGGAGCTGCTTGCTCCCCCAGCTTCCTTGAAGTGAGCGTACTCGACAATGAAGTCATCATACGTCGGCGTCGAGCCGTCATCCACCGCCTTGTCCCATTGCCACCCTTGCCCTTCGTTGAACACGACGTCTCGCGCTGTGCGCACACGTTGTGTCTTTGGGTCGAGGATGCGGTAGGCCTTTGAGCCCTCCGCGTAGCCGATGAAGACTCCCGGAGTGCTCCTGTCGTCGAACTTGCCGATGTGGCCGAGCTCCTTGGCAAACGCAAGGCAGCCAAAGACCCGCAAATGAGAGACCGCCGGCTTCCGCCCATGCCAGGCCTCGTACGGAGTTCTGCCGTCGAGTGCCTTAGTAGGAGAGCGGTTGAGGATGTAGACGGCCGTTAGCACCGCCTCTCCCTAGAAGACAGCCGGCATCCCTCTCTGCTTGAGGAGAGCCCGAGCCATCCCCACAACCGTCTGGTTGCGCCGCTCGACGACGCCGTTTTGCTGCGGGCTGTACGGCGCGGAGTAGTGGCGCTGGATGCCCTCATCGGCGCAGTACGACGCGAATTCAGCCGCCGTGAACTCGCCGCCGTTGTCAGTGCGCAACACGCGCAATTTGCGGCCGCTCTCCGCCTCCACACCAACCTGCGCGCGCCTGATGGCGTCCGCCGCTTCTCCCTTACTGCCGAGGATCATCACCCACATGTAGCGGGAGAGATCGTCGACGAGCAGCAGGAAGTAGCGTCGACCTCCTGGTGTGGCTGGCGTCACCGGGCCGCACAGGTCTCCGTGCACGAGCTCCAGCTTCTCCTTAGCCCGAAAACTCGCCTGTTGGGGAAAGGGGAGTCGTCTCTGCTTTGTCAGTACGCAGATGTCGCAGAACTGCTCCACATGGTCGAGGCATGGCAGGCCTCGCACCATCTCCTTGGCACTTAGACGCTTCAGGGCCTCAAAGTGAAGGTGCCCAAAGCGCTCATGCCACCGCCACGCCTCGTCGTCTCGACGGACAGCGAGACAGACCGGTTGTGCCACCTGCACATCAAGGACGTAGAGTCGATTTTCACCTCTGGGCACCTTGGCGAGAAGGCGACGCTGGCGATCCCAGATGCGTAGGACCCCATGCTCAATCAGCACGCGTGAGCCGTTCTCATCCAGCTGTCCCAAGCTGATGATGGAATTCCTTAGCGCGGGGATGTAGTAGACACCGGTGAGCAGCCGGTGCTCTCCCATCTTGGTGGTGAAGATGACGGAGCCGACGCCCTTTATCTCCACAGCGGAGGCATCCCCGAACTTGACGGAGCCTCGCGCATCGGAGTCGAGCTCGGCGAAGAATTCCCTTCGACCGGTCATGTGGTGGGTGGCGCCGGTGTCGAGGCACCACCCCATAGCCTTGTCCTTCCCGGAGCCATCGCCGAGAAGAGCGTGTGCTTTTGGCTCATCGAGGTGGATGAAAGCCTTTGCGACTGGAGTCGCCGAGGGTAGCTCAATGCTTGCATGCGCCATGAACAGAGCCGTCTCCTCCTCCTTCGCCTGTGCGACGTGAGCCTGGCCTTGTCGTGGTTGCCGACACTCATTGGCCCAATGGCCAAACCGGCCACAGTTGTGGCAACTGTTGTCTTGTGCCGGCCTGGGCTTGCCAGCGGCGCCGTCCTTGGCGCCTCCGCGGGCGTCACCTTCGGCACGTCCTTGTGCCCTGCCCGGGGGGCCTCTTCGCGCCTTACGCTGCTTGCCACGCTTGCGGCCGCCCGTCGAGGAGGAAGGCTCCCCCTTCTTCTTGTCACCAAGGCTGGGATCCCACTGCTCCCAAGTTAGGAGCAGCTTCCCGCCGGTGGTGACGGGCCCCGAGGGGGGCTGTGGCTCGTCGGTGTCGACGACCTTGAGTCGACCTATCGCCTCCTCGATCGTCATCGTGGAGAGGTCCAGCAACGACTCGATCGAGCGAGCCATCTGCTTGTACTTCTCGGGAATGCACCGAAAAAGCTTCTCGACAGCTCTCTCCTCGGTGTAGGTGGCATCGCCAAACTTCACCATCTTCTGCAGCAGAGTGTTGAGACGGAGAGCAAAGTCATCAACGTCCTCACCTGGCTTGAAGCCCAGGTTCTCCCACTCCTTACGAAGTGCCTGCAGGGTGGACTTGCGAGCACGGTCGCTGCCGATGCGTGCTGCGGCGATGGCGTCCCAAGCCTCCTTGGCAGTCCGCTTGTTGGAAAACGAGAACTGCATCTCGGGCGGGACTGCGGCGATGAGGGCGTCCAGTGCCCGTCGATCCTCTAGGTGGTCGACGTTGCTGTCCTGGACTGCCTCCCACATGCGCCGCACCTGGAGCCTGACCTTCATGATCCCGGCCCACTCGACGTAGTTGGTTTTAGTGAGGGTAGGCAACCCAACACTGGCACCAACATCCCTGACCACAGTCCGGACCTCGTAGAGGCCGCGGTCCTGGTCGTTGCAGCCGCCGTCGCGGTGCGCGCCTCCACCTGGAGCGCGGGCGTGCTCGACTGCCCACTGCGCCGTCCGCTCCTGCGCCACTTTGGCGCGATCTGCGTCGGCGCCGTCGTCCGCAGGCGCGGAGCTGCTGGAGCTGCCGGGGCTGCCGCGGAGTGCCTTGGCATCCGCCGTAGCCTCACGGGCTGCTTCTGCTACTGCTGCTGCCTCTACCTCCGCCCTGGCTGCTTCTACCTCCGCTCTGGCTGCTGCCAGCTCCGCTGCAGCTAGCCTCGACACTCTTGCCGCCGCAGCAGCCGCTGCTACAGCCGCTCGCTCACGCTCCTCTGCCACGGCGCGCTCGGCCTCTTGCTAGCGCCGCATGCTCGAGGTAGCCGTGTGCTGAGAGCGACCTGCAGACATGGCTCGCTGTAGGGGGGCTGTTGCGTGAAAAGGAGGCTGATGAAGACGACCTGCTGCTCGACAGTCCGGAGGGAGGAAGGTAACCAGAGGCAGACGGAGCAGCTGCTGCTACCGACTTGGGCTGCTCACAGGAAATGCTCAGGGTGCAGGTTAACCTGGCTCTGATACCACTTGTTAGACCTTTCAGCCTGAGCATTGATAGTTGTGGATGACACTAGGAGAATTGGGACAATTTTCGTTGGTTTATTTCTCACACAATGCCATACCAACCTGAGGGGTTGGGGATACATATTTATAGGCTGCTAGCCAGCCAAGGCATATGCTAAGATGCTGCTAAGATGCCAGTCTAAGATGCTAGTCTAAGATGCTAGTCTAAGATGCTAACTGACAGTCCTTGATGGTCAAGAACAGAACTACTTGTTAGACCTTTCAGCCTGAGCATTGATAGTTGTGGATGACACTAGGAGAGTTGGGACAATTTTCGTTGGTTTATTTCTCACACAATGCCATACCAACCTGAGGGGTTGGGGATACATATTTATAGGCTGCTAGCCAGCCAAGGCATATGCTAAGATGCTGCTAAGATGCCAGTCTAAGATGCTAGTCTAAGATGCTAGTCTAAGATGCTAACTGACAGTCCTTGATGGTCAAGAACAGAACTCTATCCTAACAGCCAATCCTTGATGGTCCAGGACTTTATCCTCCTAACTGCCACAAGGACCATGTGCTGCAGCCCCACAAGGACCCTAGTACACAGACTTATCCATCATTCTTTAGTTCATCAGGGCCTCTTGGGGTCTGTATCTGGAGATGTCTCCTTGCATTGTAATGGTTGCAGACTTGGCAAACAGACTCAGTTACCTTATCCTACTAGTGAGTTTGTATCTCAGCGTCCTTTTGACTTAGTTCATTCTGATGTCTGGGGTCCTGCTCCCTTTGATTCGAAAGGTGGTCATCGCTACTATGTTTTGTTTATTGATGATTTCTATGGCTACACTTGGCTCTACTTCATGAAATCTCGTAGCGAGGTTCTCCCTATATACAAACGATTTGCTGCCATGGTTCACACCCAGTTTTCCACGCCCATTCGTACCTTTTGTGCTGACTCCGCTGGAGAGTATATCTCTCAGCTGTTGCGTGGTTTTCTCGCGGAACAGGGTACTCTCGCCCAGTTCTCATGTCCTGGTGCTCATGCTCAGAATGGTGTTGCCGAACGTAAGCATCGCCATTTGCTTGAGACGACTCGTGCGCTCATGATTGCTGCTTCCCTTCCACCCCATTTTTGGGCTGAGGCTGTTTCCGCATCCACCTATCTCATCAACATTCAGCCATTGACTGCTCTGCAGGGCGGTATTCCTATGGAGTGTCTCTCTGGTCGCTCTCCTGACTACTCAGCTCTCCGTGTGTGCTATGTTCTCCTTGGCCCCCGCAAACGCACCAAACCAACTGCTCGGTCGGTTGAGTGTGTTTTCCTTGGTTACAGTGATGAGCACAAGGGCTATCGATGTTGGGATCCTATGGGTCGTCGCTTGCGCATCTCGTGTGATGTGACTTTTGACGAGTCTCGTTCTTACTACCCATGTTCTTCTTCCTTGAGTTTCTCTGTCGACGACCTTTCCTTCCTTCTCCTTCCCGATACGCCCCGCTACGTGCCTCCTGTGTCACCCCTTCCTCCGGCACCTCTCATTCCTTCTCATTCACCACCGACCCCGTCTTCTCCCTCCTCCTCCTCCACCTCTCCACCATCATCTCCAGTCCGTCGTCCTCTGATGGCTTCTACATCTCCCAAGAAAAATATATTCAGGATCTTCTTGCTCGCGCTGCTCTCGGTGATGAGCGCACTATTGTCACTCCCATGGAGCTCAACATTCAGCTTCGTGCCTCTGATGGTGACCCTCTCCCTAATCCCACTCGCTATCGTCACCTTGTTGGCAGTCTTGTCTATCTTGCTGTTACGCGTCCTGACATCTCCTATCCTGTTCACATTCTGAGTCAGTCCGTTTCAGCCCCCACCTCTGTCCACTATAGTCATCTCCTCCGTGTTCTACGATATCTTCGTGGAACGCTTTCTCAGCGCCTTTTCTTTCCCCGCTCCAGCTCTCTTGAGCTCCAGGCCTACTCTGATGCTACCTGGGCTAGTGATCCCTCTGATCGACGCTCACTGTCTGCTTATTGTGTCTTTCTTGGTGGCTCTCTTATTGCCTGGAAGACAAAGAAACAGACTGCAGTTTCTCGCTCGAGTACAGAGGCTGAGTTGCGGGCCATGGCTATGCTGACGGCTGAGGTGATCTGGTTACGATGGCTACTTGAGGATTTTGGTGTGTCTGCTACTACATCGACTCCTTTATTGTCAGACAGTACTGGTGCTATCAGCATTGCGCGTGACCCGGTGAAGCATGAGCTCACCAAGCACATCGGTGTGGATGCCCACTTTGTGCGTGCTGCTGTGCAGGATCAGACTCGCTCTTCACTATGTGCCCTCTGAGTTACAGTTGGCAGACTTCTTCACGAAGGCACAGACTCGAGTGTAGCATAGTTTTCTTCTCTCCAAACTCAGTGTTGTCGACCCACCATGAGTTTGAGGGGGGGTGTTAGATGTGTATAGCCCTTTTTCGGTTTATCCCCATTGTATAAGGGGTCTCTTGCACTTTACCACACACTTGTATATGTATTGGCCTTTGGCCCTCCTGAGAAGATAGTTGCTCAGTTATCTAACAAATACATCAGACAGAGAAGGGTATAATAAAATTATTGCCTTCTGACAAAGTTTGTGATGATAGAAAATGATTTTTGTTCTGCTGCAAAAAAGAAAAATGGTTTTGTTGCCAATCTGTCAAATAAACTTTCCCAGGGTCAGCTGCATGAGAACCATACTTGCGGTATATTCTACTGATCATCTGCACTAACAGTCAAACAAGCATTCCATGCAGTTTATATGATAAATTTTGCCGGTGTTGAGTTATTAGTCATTATGATAAAATTTCCAGATAACTAAATACAAGCCAAAAGAGAAAGCGAAAAGGTATTTAAGGGGAAAACAAACCTGGATGAAATGGGAGGCAGTATGGTAGTAACCATAGTCCTGGAAGCAATGGATTGTTACCAGACCAGTCAAATACACCAAGAACCTTAAGAAAGTAGAGACATCAGAAGACCTCTCTGGGTTTGAAACAAGTACACTTGTAACAAGACCAAAGCAGATAACAGAAAAGAAAACAATGCATAACCTCCGTACCAAAAGCCAAAACTTTCCCCATGATGTTGTAAAGGTTGCTCCTCCATGATCCAAAATCCAATTCTGAGCTAACTGAATGGCTCCATCTTCACTATCTGATCCTTCTCCAAGTAATCTCAAGGTAACATAGTTCAAGACAGAACCGAACATGGTGCTTGGGCCCTCAATGTGCAATCCCCAGCCTCCATCTTTGTTCTGCACTTAAATTCACGAAGATTTGTCCCTTTATTATAAACAAAAATAGTATTGGCATATACATTAGGGTAGTGAGATATGTGGACAGAAGGGATGACATGAAACACACAGCATGTGGATTGCAAAGCCAGATTTTTTTGCATAAAAATATCAAGAACGTTTTGCTTAGATGAATATTTCCTTGCCTGATGATTGTAGAGATACCGACGTATCTCCTTCTGATGCTCTGACGATAAGACAGTATTTAGAGCACCAGTCGAATGCAGTGCTATTACCTGAATAAAAAAAAAGGCGAGGAAACCAAATGGCCCACTTCTCTCATAGAGAAGTACAACAAAACAAGCAACTAACTGAGCAACAAAAAGGCTTAGGCACTAGTTCTGCAAGAATTCCAAGGAAGGATGATGCCTCGGAAGTTTGCTAATACATACGATGAGATATGCTAGTGCGAGAACACGTGAGAAGGCTATAATGAAAGAATCTTAAGAAATTCACTGTTGTATGTGAGCAAAAGGAACTACCAAGCCCGGCAGGAGGAACATAGGACCGGCGATATCCCCAGGCCAGTGTCCATCATGTGCTTGGAGAGTAGACAACTGTCTGATTGCCCTCTTTAAAGAGGTCAAAACAGCTTCTTCGGTGACATCTTCATGCTCTTCGAGCTTGCTACCAGGAATGTCCAGCTTAGGAGCAGTCAACTCAGCGAACTGCAAAAGGCACAAGTTATTTGAAGACAAAATCCACTCCATGAAAACCGAGAACAAGAAACTAACGTGCAAATGACAGTATTTACATATGTGCACCAAAATGCAGCTGCTGGCAAGAAGTCCTAAATCCTGAGCAAGCACACGCATGTCTGGCTTGCATGACCTTTCTACGCCGTTTGAGCACAATTGTGGGACCGGATTATCAATTTATGCCTCAAGAGGGCAACACTGCTATTATTGGTAAGATGCAGAAAATAACTTTAAATACTTGTGGTTATGTTAGACCTGTGATTCTACGCAACAGTTAACCCAAATCATTGTGTATCTGTGTAGTTATTTGATTCACATTGCATAAGCCTAGCCAACGCCTAGCACAGGGCACATCTGTAGAAATTCGAATAAAATCTCCAATATCGTATTAATATCGTATTTTCCTTTTCTTCATATGGCAAAAAACATTGAAATGCAACCCTAATTTTCTGCATGCACTTCCATGGAACTAGAAAAATTGGAATAAAAACACTTTTTCATCCTACTTTCACGAAATTAGCAAGCCTAGGATCGATTTCACTTGCATTTCCTAGTTTACCCCAACCGTGCTAGTACGTACGGAGTACGGAGTACAAATTGCTTAATTGCAAGGAGGGTTAGTAGGTGGTTACGCGCTGGAGAGACAGGGCCTCGAATCCGTGGAGGGGGGCGCCTGCGGCGAGCACGTAGAGCCTTCCCGGGGGTTCGTCATCTCGCCGCCGCCGTGGGGGTGCAGAGCTGCGGCGGCTCCGGCCAGAGGTGGCCGCGGCAGCGGAACGGAGGTACAGAACTGGGCCGTGGGCTCCCCTCAACTCCGAATTTGTATTATCCAACAGAAACACAAGCGGTCTCGTCCATGGCTGGCCCAGTCGGGTGTCCTGCGTTGGGCTGTGTGCATTCCTTTACCGAGCTGTAGCGATATTTATTCCTTCCGGTTTTCAGTTTATTCCGTCATTCCGGGGTTTAATTCCGTTTTCTTTAGCTTTTCTATTTTAAAATTTTGAAATGGAAAGATAATGTTAATATATTTTAAAAAATGTTCAAGTATTTAAAAAAATAATTATGTCATTTGAAAGGCGTTTATGTTTTTCAAGCAAATAGGTGTGTAGTTTAAAAATGGTTAAATAAAATATTCATGTAATTTAAAAAGCGTACACCTATTTTTTTAAATGTTCATGTATTGAATTTTTTTGATATGGAAAGATAATGTTCATATATTTAAAGTTCAAGTATTTTTTAAAAATATGTCATTTAAAAGGTGTTTATGTTTTTCAAGCAAATAGTTGTGTAGTTTAAAAATAGTTAAAATAAAATATTTATGTAATTTAAAAAGTGTACACCTATTTTTTGAAATGTTCATGTATTTAAATTTTTTAAATGGAAAGATAATGTTTGTGTATTTAAAAAATGTTCAAGTATTTTGAAAAAAATATGTCATTTAAAAGGTGTTTATGTTTTTCAAGCAAATAGTTGTGTTGTTTAAAAAATGTTTAAATACAATATTTATGTAATTTAAAAAGCATTCACCTGTTTTTTGAAATGTTCATGTAATTTAAAAGTGTTTGCGTCTTTAACAAATGTTCATGTAAATTTAAAGAAAATATGGGTCTCGTGGACTCTATTGATTTGATGCAGTATTCCCTTGCATTATAAAATTTAATTATTTTTTCTTCTATTATTATATGCATGTCTATTATCGAGATGGTGGAAAGTCTTCCATAAAAGAAAAAAGATAAGTCTATTGCCTTTCTAAATCTGGTATTGTAGGAATGCGATGTTCTAGAAACATGCAATTTTCTCGGTTCAAATCATTTACTGTTTACTACTGCTCATTGTTGATTTTGGATTTTTATAGTTCTCAAAGATTTTGAGTTTAAACTTAAAGTTCCATTTGTTTGTAGAATTCCACACGTGCGACATACTTTATTTTCAAGACACTTTTAATGTTGTTTCACTTATTTTCACCTAAGTTGGTTTTCAGCAGATATTCCCTCCCATTACTCTGTGCACTAATTAATCTTTAAATGGTTGTATCACCGCAACGGTGATTAGACAGCCGCAAATTTCTCATCTTCATTTTTCCTTTTGTTTCCAATATTTTATGGTTCCATCTATTTAATCACAATGTTGTCGTATGGCAATTTACATTATTCTTTCCATGGACTTCCCACTTCTTTTCATCTTACTATCTACCCAATCTAGCATCTTTCTACAACACATGTATTTATTAATATGTCTTTATTTTTATGATTAATTGTGCTATCTTTTCAAATTGTTCTCTAGATGTCATCTCCATCCACATTTTTATTGACATCCTCTGAGGCCCTAGACGATGTGATGGTGGGCTCCTTCGCCACCTCTAGCGCCGCCAGATACAGTCATCTATGTCTACATCTCGTTTGTCGAACATGTTGCCTCGAGTGCTACCGATGGTGGTGATCATCTAGCACGCTTAATATGGAGCAGGCTTCATGTGCATTATGGAGGATTTTGAAATGTTGCTCAAACTCAGAGTGTTCATATTTGCTGCCTCCAGAATCGTGAGACTCACTCGTCAATGGGACATTTTTTTTCTCCAATCTTTTTGCCATCCCACGTGAGGTAGGGCGAAGTTTTCTTCGTGCCATATGCAACTGCAATATATAGTGCACTCCAAAAAGCAGCCCGAGTCATCAAATATGAAGGTTGGGAGACCATATATGAATGACACTCCATAAAAATTATGGGGATTCGAAGGAGGCATGTGGCGACTCTACTAATAGTTTTTTTTCTTAAAAAATCACAATTGTTATGACAGTTTGCCCAATATGGCGACAACTAGAATTGCTCTTAGACCCTTTTTTTTTGCTTGTATGTCCTATGTAAAGGTTTTCATCCGGATACCCTTAGTATTCGGATACTGAACATGTCCTTGTTCCTTTTTGGCAATGAAGTCATAACAGTTTTTCTATTTTAACTAACTCCCCCGTCACGAGCGAACAAGAACGGATAAGAGGCTTGGAGCACTCACTAACCACTATTATTAGCACGAAACAACTAGCAGAAATATGAACACATTTTTACTCCTTGCTCTTCAACACGTATTTATACAAGGGACTCTCAAATTTGTACAACAACTATTGTACATGGCCTTGCTATGAAAGTGCATGACCATTGCAACCAAACCATGCGAGCACGGGCACGTTAACTGTTAGGGTTGTGTCGGGCAAAAACCCCAGCGCTTGTTATATTTCAACTCGAAGGTGACTTGGCAGTCAGTACAGATACAAGTAAGCGCACAAAGGCACAAAAGAACATTACAGGGGAGGGCAAGAGAAAGCCCAAAACTATAAGAAAGAAACAAAATGGAGGGGAAGGCCGACAACAGAACCAAACCGAAACCCCTGAAGGCCGACACCTCAGGTAGCGAGCTCCGCTGAGCAGCTTGTTCCATCATTGACAATGAGCCACAACAAGGCCTAGGGAGAAACATATGGGCACCAGAACAACAACTCGCAATGAAACATCACTGGCACGAACGAAGGGTGTTGGATAGCCGAGTTCGTGCGGCGACAACGGTGTGCGCCGGCGAAGCCAAAAGACAACGCACCACCGAGACTGAAGGGCACGACACCGGTGTACCGCCGTCGAGGTCGAAGGGCGGCGTGCTGCCGAGGCCACCCCATGATGTCCACACAAACGTCGTCCGGGCCACCATGAAGCACAACCCTGACTAAAAGGAGACACCAAAGTAGAAGCATATCGAGAAGCATCACTGGCGCGAACGAAGAGGTCGGATAGTCGAGTTCGAGGGGCGGTACCGGTGTGCCGCCGGCGAAGCCGAGAAGGCAACGCACCACCGAGACCGAAGGGTGCAGCATTGGTGCACTGCCGCCGAGGTCGAAGGGCAGCGTGTCGTCGAGGCCACCCCAAGATATCCAAACAAGCTCCACTCGACTCGCCAAGAACAATGACCAGCCAGGATCGAAGCCGAGGTGGAGATGAAGCAGCAAGAGGCGTCCACCCGAAGCAGAAGAAATCCAAGAAGATGTCCCCAAGGAGGAAACAATGTAGATACGTTGACACCATCCGACACGGGGAACCCCGGGTCCAAGATTTCTCTCGGGATCTGAGAGCTTGGGGGAGGGAAACAATGCCAAACTCGACGCCTTCAAGAAGGGAAAATGGCGGCTGCAACTGTCATCATCGATTGAATTTTCACTCGGCAGTGCCTCCTCTACCTCGTAACTAGAGCAAGTCGGCCAACCACCACCGTAGCCCATCAGTCTAGGCAGCCATGAGCTGCGAAGCGAGCTACAGAGGGCCAAAGAAGCAGCAACACAACACGCTGCCGCACGCAGAACAAGGCGAGGCCGAGATGCACCGTGGCCAGCGCGAGGCCGCAGCAAGAGAGCACGGGGAGCCGGTCGACGAGGCCATCCGAACCCACCAGATCTAGTGCTAAAGCGCGACCACTAGGAGACCGGTGATGGCTGAGCGATTTCGGCCAGCCGGTGCCCCCGACGGGTCGGAGAGGAAGGGGGTAGGCCGGGCAACGCCGGGGCTCCGTAGATCGAGGACGAGGACGCAGATCGAGTCGTCGTCGAGAGGGGCAAGGAGCGGACAGACCAAAGAAGAGGGGGAGCCGCACGGGGGTTGCGCCCGCCGCTGCCAGCCGCCGGCGGGCTTCGCCCAGCAACGTTAGCCGACAGCGGCGAGGGGAGGCGCTGGAGAAAGGGGCCGGCAGCGGCGGCCCTGGTTCTGCCCAAGTCGCCTCCTAGGAGACGACGCGGGGGCCTTTTCTCCCAACTCCCTTGTGTCGAATATTGCGTGCAACATATGTTATAGTTGGACTTGAATTAAAAGTGTGTGTAGACAAAGTTGAAGCTGTGTCTTAACAGGGGATCTGTATCCTACCCCTCTTATATAATGCGAGGTAGACATATGATGTAACACATTTTAATATAATAGCACATGCACGTAGGGAAGTCAATGGTGTGTGCCCCGGGTGGCTGGTGTGCATATTGTGATAGTGTCATAGAGAGGAGTATCCGTTGTCATACCCGCAGGTCCAGGGATGTAGCCAAGTTCGAGGAACCTCATTAACAAATCTCGGTGTAATGTCTCATGTGATTGATTGGTCCTCGAATAATTGACTACGCGCCTCTGATTAATTTCTATCATTAACAATACTTCCGTTCGTATACCATCGCCCCAAAAGAAAAGGAAATCACGAGCGCGGTTGCTCAAAAAAGGAAAAAAAAATCACGAGCGAGCTAGCTGATCATTGTGGAACGGAGTAAAAGTGGACCTGCAAGCGCATGAGGCGGTCGGCGCTGTGCTTGAGCTGGTGCCGGCGGCTGGAGTACTCGCGGCGCGCGTCGTCGACGTCGTCCAGGGCGCCGCCACCGGCAGCAGCGGGGTCGAACTCCCAGACCTGGCGGCCCGCGTGCGCGTTGGTGGTGCGCAGCCACGGCTGGCCGCCGGCCTCCTCCCCGATCCTTAGCCGCCACATCGATCGACGTCGACTCAAACCGGTGGCTCTTCTCCTTACTTTTTACCCCCAGCTGCTTCACAGCAGGGCAACTGAGTGAGAAGAGAGAAGATACCGTATTTAAATAGGAGAGCGAAATACAGTAACATTTCCACCGCAAAACCATTTCTACAAGGCTTAGAAAGGAAAGCACAAACATTAACTGAAGGACAAGGAACTTATTAAGCTCCTTCACGTGGTGAACAAGCTAAGTCACGCGTCAAATCACAAACAGTAACTGAATGGCGTTGTTGTCATCGAGCCTGCGTGATTCCTTTTTTTTAGATTTTTGTTTCCTGGCCGCCCGCGCGCTCCACAGAAAAGGATCTGACCAGCGTCGCTCCCGGGCAGCACGGCGGTGGACTGGCTGCTAGTGCAATCCGCACGTGGGATGGCATGGTGGCTTCCCCCGCTGCTGTCTCGGATGGAGTCGGGGCAGAATCCCGTGGAGCCACCAGGCATGGCGGATCTGGAGCGACCGTGCGCCGGTTTCGATCCGCGCGGCGTCGGCCGGAGGCCAGTTGTGGATGTTGTGCGTTCTTGGTCTATATGTAGCGGCGCCTGCCCTGATCCGGTTTTAAATGTAGCTAGTCCCTCCCTTTCCCTCGTAGACGACCCTGAGTACATCAAACCTAAGAGGAGAATGCCAGTGAGAAAGATGAGTCTTGCTCCCCGCAAAAAACAAACAAACTAAACGAGATTTTATTTATATATTCAACAAGGCACTTTTAGACTCCGCTAATATATTCTTACCTCTTCCCCCCACCCCCTCCTCCTCCTCCCGTGTCGCTCCCACGCGACGGCCGGGAGGAAACCCTAGCCCGCCGCCGCCGGGTTCCCCAGCCCTCCTCCCTCTCCTCCCTCGCCGTCGCCCTGGGCTCGGCCGGGCAAAGCCCCCTTGCAGCCGCCGGCGACGGGGCGTCCTCGTTCTCTTGCAGGACTGGGCCGGCGCGGGGCGGCTTCCTCCGGCTTGGGCACGGTGTGGGCGACGGGCGCCGCAGCGCGGCGGCGTGCTTCCGCCGTGGTGGGCGTCGCGGTGCATCAGGCGGCACGGTGGCGGGTGGTGCGCGCAAAGGTGGCGGCGGCGCGGCTAGTCTTCGGCCAGTTCTCACGTGCGTTATCTTTGACGGCGCGGGCCGTGGGCGGCGTGGCTCCGTCCTCTCGCTCGGCTACGGTGCTTGCGGGGCTGGGTGGTGCTGCCGGCCGCTGCGGGGCTGGCCGGGATCCGCCCGTGCCTGTGGTGGGCGCTCGACGCCGGCGACTTGGTGGCGGTGGTGGTGGAGTGTGCCGGCCAGATTTGACGCTTTGTTTCCGACGGGCGGCACGGGTTGGGGCTTTAGCCCGGCGTGGCTGCTGCTCCGGCTGTGGGCTGCGGCGGCGAGGTGGCTCGGCCCTCTTTGGCGGCTTCCTTTCGCCGTGGTGGCATCACGGCAGTTCGGCTTGCCGGCTGCGGCGGCGGCTGGTTTTTCAGCGTCGGCTCGTTTGTAGGCAGTCCGTTTCGACTTGCGACCCCTCTCCCTCATCGTTCGGATGTTGCCTTCATCAAAGGGCAGGTCCTCCCCTGGTTGCGATCCATCGCCCCTCTTGCGCCCAGCAGTAGGACCGATCTCGTCTCGCGCCCGGTAGTAGGACCGACCCCGTCTAGTGCCCGGCAGCAGGACCGATCCCGTCTCGCGCCCGGCAGCAGGACCGACCCCGTCTCGTGCCCGGCAGCAGGACCGACCCCGTCTCGCGCCCGGCAGCAGGACCGACCTCACCTCGCGCCCGGTGCTGTTGGACGGGTCAATGGAGGCTAGTTTTGGCCGACCTACTGGGTCTCGCTGCTGGGGGCCACCTAGGGGTGCGAAAGGTGGGTCCTTTCCGCCTGTTTCTTTGGTTGGGGTAGCGGCGGGCCTCAGGTGAGGTGGTATCAAGGTCTTGGAGGTCGGGGCGGCGGCCCTGGTGGTGGCTCCGCGGTGCTCTTGGGTAGAGCCCGTGGATCGGTGCTGCCCGGTGGCCATGGCCGTGTGGGTGGCGTGGTCGCCGTGGGTGTGGCGTTCGGTGGCGGTGAATGTTGGCTGGGGTGAAAACCTGCTCTATCCTCGGACGGACCGGCAGCGGCATAGCTCGTTCCCTTCTTGAAGGCGTTGCCACGGCTCTCATCGGCCATTGTGTTGCTCCAGGGGAAACTCCGATTGTCAGGTCGGGCGGTGGCGGCGCGTTGCTGCCTCTTTTAGCACTGCATTGGTTTTTCCCCAAGAGGAAGGGATGATGCAGCAAAGTAGCGTAAGTATTTTCCTCAGTTTTTATGAACCAAGGTATCAATCCAGTAGGAGGCTACGCGCGAGTCCCTCGCACCTGCACAAAACAAATAAATCCTCGCAGCCAACGCAAATAGGGGTTGTCAATCCCTATAGGGCCACTTACGAGAGTGAGATCTGATAGATATGATAAGATAATATTTTTGGTATTTTTATGATAAAGATGCAAAATAAAATAAAGGCAAAGTAATAGCAAAGTAAATAACTAAGTGGTAGGAGATTGATATGATAAAGAAGACCCGGGGGCCATAGGTTTCACTAGTGGCTTCTCTCGAGAGTATAAGTATTCTGCGGTGGGTGAACAAATTACTGTTGAGAAATTGACAGAATTGAGCATAGTTATGAGAATATATAGGTATGATCATGTATATAGGCATCACGTCCGAGACAAGTAGACCGACTCCTGCCTGCATCTACTACTATTACTCCACTCATCGACCGCTATCCAGCATGCATCTAGAGTATTAAGTTGAAAACAGAGTAACGTCTTAAGCAAGATGACATGATGTAGAGGGATAGACTCATGCAATATGAAGGAAACCTCATCTTGTTATCCTCGATGGCAACAATACAATGCGTGCCTTGCTGCCCTTACTGTCACCGGGAAAGGACACCGCAAGATTGAACCCAAAGCTAAGCACTTCTCCCATTGCAAGAAAGATCAATCTAGTAGGCCAAACCAAACTGATAATTCGAAGAGACTTACAAAAATAACCAATCATACATAAAAGAATTCAGAGAAGATTCAAATATTATTCATAGATAGACTTGATCATAAATCCACAATTCATCGGTCTCAACAAACACACCGCAAAAAGAAGATTACATCGAATAGATCTCCACAAGAGAGGGGGAGAACATTGTATTGAGATCCAAAAAGAGAGAAGAAGCCATCTAGCTACTAACTATGCACCCGTAGGTCTGAAGTAAACTACTCACACTTTATCGGAGAGGCTATGGTGTTGATGTAGAAGCCCTCCGTGATCAATGCCCCCTCCGGCGGAGCTCCGGAATAGGCCCCAAGATGGGATCTCGTGGATACAGAAAGTTACGGTGGTGGAATTAGGGTTTTGGCTCCGTATCTGATCATTTAGGGTACGTGGGTATATATAGGAGGAAGAAGTATGACGGTGGAGCAACAGGGGGCCCACGAGGGTGGAGGGCGCGCCTGGGGGGGTAGGCGCGCCCCCTACCTCGTGGCCTCCTGTTACGTGGCTTGACGTAGGGTCTGATACGTCTCCGTCGTATCTATAATTTTTGATTGTTCCATGCCAGTATTCTACAATTTTCATATACTTCTGGCAACTTTTTATACTATTTTTGGGACTAACATATTGATCCAGTGCCCAGTGCCAGTTCCTGTTTGTTGCATGTTTTTTGTTTCGCAGAATATCCATATCAAACGGAGTCCAAACGGAATAAAAACTGACGGAGATTTTTTTGGAATATATATGATTTTTGGGAAGAAGAATCCACGCGAGACGATGCTCGAGGGGCCCACGAGGTAGGGGGCGCGCCCCAGGGTGTCAGGCACACCCCCGACCCTCGTGGCCACCCCGTAAGGCGGTTGGTGCCCTTCTTTCGCCGCAAGAAAGCTAATTTCCGGATAGAGATCGTGTTAAAATTTCAGCCCAATCGGAGTTACGGATCTCCGGGAATATAAGAAACGGTGAAAGGGAAGAATCTGAGAACGCAGAAACACAGAGAGACAAAGAGACAGATCCAATCTCGGAGGGGCTCTCGCCCCTCCCATGCCATGGAGGCCATGGAACAGAGGGGAAACCCTTCTCCCATCTAGGGAGAAGGTCAAGGAAGAAGAAGGAGGAGGGGGGCTCTCTCCCCTCGCTTCCGGTGGCGTCGGAACGCCGTTGGGGGCCATCATCATCACCGCGATCTACACCAACACCTCCGCCGTCTTCACCAACATCTCCATCACCTTCCCCCCTCTATCTACAATGGTTCACTCTCCCGCAACCCGTTGTAACCTCTGTGCTTTATGCTTCATATTATTATCCAATGATGTGTTGCCATCCTATGATGTCTGAGTAGATTTTCGTTGTCCTATCGGTGGTTGATGAATTGCTATGATTGATTTAATTTGCTTGTGGTTATGTTGCTGTCCTTTGGTGCCCATCATATGAGAGCGCGTGTGGATCACACCATAGGGTTAGTTGTATGTTGACAGGACTATGTATTGGAGGGCAAGAGTGACAGAAGCTTCAACCTAGCATAGAAATTGATGCATACGGGATTGAAGGGGGGCCAATATATCTTAATGCTATGGTTGGGTTTTACCTTAATAAACATTAGTAGTTGCGGATGCTTGCTAATAGTTCCAATCATAAGTGCATAGAATTCCAAGTCAGGGATGACATGCTAGCAGTGGCCTCTCCCACATAATACTTGCTATCGGTCTAGTAAAGTAGTCAATTGCTTAGGGACAATTTCACAACTCCTACCACCACTTTTCCACACTCGCTATATTTACTTTATTGCTTCTTTACTTACAAACAGCCCCTACCTTTTATTTACTTTCTCTTTATTATCTTGCAAACCTATCCAACAACACCTACAAAGTACTTCTAGTTTCATACTTGTTCTAGGTAAAGCGAACATCAAGCGTGCATAGAGCTGTATCGGTGATCGATAGAACTTGAGGGAATATTTGTTCTACCTTTAGCTCCTCGTTGGGTTCGACACTCTTACTTATCGAAAACTGTTGCGATCCCCTATACTTGTGGGTTATCAAGACCTTTTTCTGGCGTCGTTGCTGGGGAGCAATAGCGTGGGGTGAATATTCTCGTGTGTGCTTATTTGCTTTATCACTAAGTAATTTTTATTTGTTGTTCTTAGTTGTTTTCTATCTTTAGCTATGGGTAGGAAACGCAAAATACCAAAAAAATTAGTTGTACCTACTGAACCAATGGTTGAAGAACCACTCAAAATCTATCACACTGCTGAAGCTTATTACTTGGATCATCTTCGATCCCTATGTACTCGTGCTAAAACCCCAACTAGCTTAGTTGAGGGAAAATCTTTAGATGAGCATGCTTGTTATGTGCAACACCGTATATCTGAAAAAGGGAAACTATTATGGGGTCAAATTCAACGTTTGCAATGCTATGCTTGGAATTTATGTGAAATATATGATTTTACTTGTTGTTCTGAAAACCCTAAGAAACACCTTCCCTATCAATGTGAGTTTAGTAATAATGGAATCGTATCTTCGTATGCTAAGGGTGTTTATAATTACTATGATGTTCAACAAATTGAAGAATTTGTTGCTTTTAAGGGTGCTTATGAAATTGCTTCTTTGATTGAAAAGTATGATGCTACTTTTCACAAATCTGAAAATTTTTCCATACTTAAATATTGCTATGATAATTATGCTTCTAATGCCTATGTTGAACCATATATTGAGTACTACTCCGCTATCCAAGAAGAGACTAATATTTTGCAGGAGTCTATGAAAGAAGAAATTGATGAAACTGTGAGCTCATTGGATGAAAAAGATGATGAGGAGAGCGAAGAACAAAAGGAGGAAGAGCGGATTAGCTACCTGTGCCCACCTTCTAACGAGAGTAAGTCTTCAACTCATACATTGTTTAATTTCCCTTCGTGCTTACCGGAGGATGATTGTTATGATCCCGTTGATTCTTTTGAAATATCCCTTTTTGATGATGCTTGCTATGCTTGTGGCCAAGATGCCAA
Source organism: Triticum aestivum (assembly GCF_018294505.1). NCBI lineage: Eukaryota > Viridiplantae > Streptophyta > Magnoliopsida > Poales > Poaceae > Triticum > Triticum aestivum. Next base: position 82,254,024 of record NC_057809.1, read on the forward strand.
TATGAATTATGCTTATGGAGATGAACTTGCTATAGTTCCTTATGTTAATCATGAAATTGGTGCTATTGCACCCACGCATGATAGTCCTGTTATCTTTTTGAATTCTCCCAACTACACTATATCGGAGAAGTTTGCACTTATTAAGGAATATATTGATGGGTTGCCTTTTACTACTACACATGATGATTTTGATGAGTATAATATGCATGTGCTTGCTGCTCCTACTTGCAATTATTATAAGAGAGGAACTATATCTCCACTTCTCTATGTTTCAAACATGATAAAATTGCAAGAAACTGTTTATACTATGCATTGGTCTTTACTTTGTGCGCATGAATTGTTCTTTTATGACATGCCGATGCATAGGAAAGAGTTAGACTTCGTCATTACATGATATATGTTACCTTGTGCTCACCACTAAATTACAAATCATTGTTAATTAAAATTGGCTTTGATATACCTTGGGATCCGGGTGGATTCATTACTTGAGCACTATATGCCTAGCTTAATGGCTTTAAAGAAAGCGCTGCCAGGGAGACAACCCGGAAGTTTTAGAGAGTCATTTATTTCTGTTGTGTCCTTTTATAAAGTTTATAAATAAAAATAATGTGCCAAGGTTTGCCTTTAGGATGTTTACATTTGCTTGATGGTTTGTACGGTGTAGGACAGAAACTTTGGCTGTAGTGTGCGATTTTACATTTTTAGCTGGAACGTCAAATAGTTCTGGTTCTTTTTGCAATGTCTTTATATATAATTTTTTTATTTTTCCTAATTTTGGCAGAATTTTTCAAGTATCAGAAGTATGGTGAATGTTCAGATTATTACAGACTGTTCTGTTTTAGACAGATTCTGTTTTTGATGCATAGTTTGCTCGGTTTGATAAAACTATCGATTCATATCAGTGGATTAAGCCATGGAAAATTTATATTACAGTAGACACAATGCAAAAAAATATGAATTGGTTTGCAACAGTACTTAGAGTAGTAATTTGCTTTATTATACCAACGGATCTTACCGAGTTTTCAGTTAAAGTTTTGTGTGGATGAAGTGTTCGATGATTGAGAAGGTCTCGATGTGAGAAGAAGGAAGAGAGGCAAGAGCTCAAGCTTGGGGATGCCCGAGGCACCCCAAGTAAATATTCAAGGAGACTCAAGCGTCTAAGCTTGGGGATGCTGGGGAGGCATCCCCTCTTTCTTCAACAAATATCGCTATATTTTCAGATTCTTTTCGTTCATGCGATATGTGTAATCTTGGAGCGTCTTTTGCATTTAGGTTTTCATTTTTCTTTTTATGCACCATGCTGGTATGAGATAGTCCTTGGTTGATTTATAGAATGCTCATTGCACTTCACTTATATCTTTTGAGTAGGGCTTTATAGAATGCTTCATATGCTTCACTTATATCATTTGAAGTTTGGATTGCCTGTTTCTCTTCACTTAGACAACCGCCATTTGTAAAATGCTCTTTTGCTTCACTTATATTTGTTAGATCACGGGCATATTTTTTGTAGAAAGAATTAAACTCTCTTGCTTCACTTATATCTATTTAGAGAGATGACAAGAATTGGTCATTCACATGGTTAGTCATAAAATCCTACATAAAATTTGTAGATCACTGAATATGATATGTTTGATTCCTTGCAATAGTTTTGCGATATAAACATGGTGATATTAGAGTCATGCTAGTGGGTAGTTGTGGATTGTAGAAATACTTGTGTTGAAGTTTGTGATTCCCGTAGCATGTACGTATGGTGAACCGTTATATAACAAAGTCGGAGCATGAGGTGTTTATTGATTGTCTTCCTTATGAGTGGCGGTCGGGGACGAGCGATGGTCTTTTCCTACCAATCTATCCCCCTAGGAGCATGCACGTAGTACTTTGTTTCGATGACTAATAGATTTTTGCAATAAGTATGTGAGTTCTTTATGACTAATGTTGAGTCCATGGATTATACGCACTCTCACTCTTCCACCATTGCTAGCCTCTCTAGTACCGTGCAACTTTCACCGATACCTTAAACCCACCATATACCTTCCTCAAAACAACCAACATACCTACCTATCATGGCATTTCCATAGCCATTCCGAGATATATTGCCATGCAACTTCCATCATCATCATATACATGACTTGAGCATTCATTGTCATATTGCTTTGCATGATCGTAAGATATCTAGCATGATGTTTTCATGGCTTGTCCGTTTTTTGATGTCATGGCTACGCTAGATCATTGCACATCCCGGTACACCGCCGGAGGCATTCATATAGAGTCATATCTTTGTTCTAGATATTGAGTTGTAAGTAAATAGAGGTGTGATCATCATCATTATTAGAGCATTGCCCCAGTGAGGAAAGGATGATGGAGACTATGATTCCCCCACAAGTCGGGATGAGACTCCGGACGAAAAAAAGAAAAGAAAAAAATAGAAAGGCCAAAAAGAAGAGAAGGCCCAAAAAAAGAGAAAAAAAGAAAAGAAAACAAAAAAATGAGAGAAAAAGAGAGAAGGGGCAATGTTACTATCCTTTTACCACACTTGTGCTTCAAAGTAGCACCATGTTCTTCATATAGAGAGTCTCTTGAGTTATCACTTTCATATACTAGTGGGAATTTTCATTATAGAACTTGGCTTGTATATTCCGATGATGGGCTTCCTCAAATTCCCGAGGTCTTCATGAGCAAGCAAGTTGGATACAACCCACTTAGTTTCAGTTAGAGCTTTCATATACTTATAGCTCTAGTGCATCCGTTGCATGGCAATCCCTACTCACTCACATTGATATCTATTGATGGGCATCTCCATAGCCCGTTGATACGCCTAGTTGATGTGAGACTATCCTATCCTTTTTGTCTTCTCCATCATCATATTCTATTCCACCTATAGTGCTATGTCCATGGCTCACGCTCATATATTGCGTGAAAGTTGAAAGATTTGAGAACGTCAAAAGTATGAAACAATTGCTTGGCTTGTCATCGGGGTTGTGCATGATGTGAATATTTTGTGTGGTGAAGATGGAGCATAGCCAGACTATATGATTTTGTAGGGATAACTTTCTTTGGCCATGTTATTTTGAAAAGACATGATTACTTTATTAGTAGGCTTGAAGTATTATTGTCTTTATGTCAAAGGATATATTATTGCTTTGAATCACTCGTATCTTAATATTCATGCCATGATTAGACATATGATCAAGATTATGCTAGGTAGCATTCCACATCAAAAATTATCTTTTTTATCATTTACCTACTCGAGGACGAGCAGGAATTAAGCTTGGGGATGCTGATACGTCTCCGTCGTATCTATAATTTTTAATTGTTCCATGCCAATATTCTACAACTTTCATATACTTTTGGCAACTTTTTATAATATTTTTGGGACTAACATATTGATCCAGTGCCCAGTGCCAGTTCCTATTTGTTGCATGTTTTTTGTTTCGCAGAATATCCATATCAAACGGAGTCCAAACGGAATAAAAACTGACAGAATTTTTTTGAAATATATATGATTTTTGGGAAGAAGAATCCACGCGAGACGATGCTGGAGGGGCCCATGAGGTGGGGGGCGCGCCCCAGGGTGTCAGGCGTGCCCCTGACCCTCGTGGCCACCCCGTAAGGCGGTTGGTGTCCTTCTTTCGCCGCAAGAAAGATAATTTCCGGATAGAGATCGTGTTAAAATTTCAGACCAATCGGAGTTACGGATCTCCGGGAATATAAGAAACGGTGAAAGGGAAGAATCTGAGAACGCAGAAACACAGAGAGACAGAGAGACAAATCCAATCTCGGAGGGGCTCTCGCCCCTCTCATGCCATGGAGGCCATGGAACAGAGGGGAAACCCTTCTCCCATCTAGGGAGAAGGTCAAGGAAGAAGAAGAAGGAGGGGGGCTCTCTCCCCCTCGCTTCCGGTGGCGCCGGAACACCGTTGGGGGCCATCATCATCACTGTGATCTACACCAACACCTCCGCCGTCTTCACCAACATCTCCATCACCTCCCCCCCTCTATCTACAGCGGTCCACTCTCCCGCAACCCGCTGTACCCTCTACTTGAACATGGTGCTTTATGCTTCATATTATTATCCAATGATGTGTTGCCATCCTATGATGTCTGAGTAGATTTTCGTTGTCCTATCGGTGGTTGATGAATTGCTATGATTGATTTAATTTGCTTGTGGTTATGTTGTTGTCCTTTGGTGCCCATCATATGAGAGCGCGCGTGGATCACACCATAGGGTTAGTTGTATGTTGATAGGACTATGTATTGGAGGGCAAGAGTGACAAAAGTTTCAACCTAGCATAGAAATTGATGCATACGGGATTGAAGAGGGACCAATATATCTTAATGCTATGGTTGGGTTTTATCTTAATGAACATTAGTAGTTGCGGATGCTTGCTAATAGTTCCAATCATAAGTGCATAGAATTGCAAGTCAGGGATGACATGCTAGCAGTGGCCTCTCCCACATAATACTTGCTATCGGTCTAGTAAAGTAGTCAACTGCTTAGGGACAATTTCACAACTCCTACCACCACTTTTCCACACTCGCTATATTTACTTTATTGCTTCTTTACTTATAAACATCCCCTACCTTTTATTTACTTTCTCTTTATTATCTTGCAAACCTATTCAACAACACCTACAAAGTACTTTTAGTTTCATACTTGTTCTAGGTAAAGCGAACATCAAGCGTGCGTAGAGATGTATCGGTGATCGATAGAACTTGAGGGAATATTTGTTCTACCTTTAGCTCCTCGTTGGGTTCGACACTCTTACTTATCGAAAACTGTTGCGATCCCCTATACTTGTGGGTTATCAGGGTCCAAGTCTGCTGAGTTGTATTCGATGAGAAAATCACGTTCCCGAAGGTTTCATTCCGTTTGGACTCCGTTTGATACTCCTTTTCTTCGAAACCCTAAAACAGGCAAAAACAACAATTCTGGGCTGGGCCTCCGGTTAATAGGTTAGTCCCAAAAATAATATAAAAGTGGATAATAAAGCCCAATAATGTCCAAAATAGTAGATAGTATAACATGGAACAATCAAAAATTATAGATACGTTGGAGACGTATCACGCGTTGGTGTCGTAACCTTTTTGAAGGCATCGCCTTGGAGCACACGGTTTGTCATATGCGACTTCATCTCTTCACCGTGGCATGTTCACGGTGGAGGACCCCGATTGCTCTGTAGTGCTAGGGCTGGTGTTGCTACACTCAGCGCCTATGTATCCTGCATTGGGTGTGTGCGTGTGTTGTGATGGGATGCGTTTGTACTTGGGTTGTGGTTGATCGTTGCTTTATTTATAAAGCGGGACGAAAGCCTTTTTCGGTAATATGTGTTTTTCTTTCCTTTTTCTTTTGACATGTGTGGTGGGTTTTAGGAGGGTTCTTTCTTCCCATGGAAGAAAGAGGACCCTAGCGGCTAGAGTTTCTCGTGCCTCCTGCCGGTATCGCCATCGACCTACCTCGTCTCTTGTGGCCTTAGAGCCATGGAGGGCTTCATTTTTTCATGCTTTTTTAAGTTTTGTTAGGGTTTGTGTCCTGCTCAGAGAGGCAAGGTGGCGGCAAAGATGGAATAAAGGTTCTTCCCACCTTGCGCCTTCTCCCTATCCCGGGGGTGTTTGTAACATCGTCGGAGGGCGTGTGGAGGTTTGTATCCGGCGAATCTCTCGTGTTTTGGTCGGCATTTGTCTTCGATGGTTTCACGTGGATCCTGTCTTCGTTCGTCTGTGGTCGTGTGTCTACAGGTTGGATCTTTGCGATCTATGAAGGAAATATGCCCTAGAGGCAATAATAAAGTTATTATTTATTTCCTCATATCATGATAATGTTTATTATTCATGCTAGAATTGTATTAACCGGAAATATAATACATGTGTGAATACATAGACAAACATGGTGTCACTAGTATGCCTCTACTTGACTAGCTCGTTGATCAAAGATGGTTGAGTTTCCTAGCCATAGACATGAGCTGTCATTTGATTGACGGGATCACATCATTAGGAGAATGATGTGATTGACATGACCCATTTCGTTAGCTTAGCACTTGATCGTTTAGTTTACTGCTATTGCTTTCTTCATGACTTATACATGTTCCTATGACTATGAGATTATGCAACTCCCGATTACCGGAAGAATACTTTGTGTGCTACCAAACGTCAACGTAACTGGGTGATTATAAAGGTGCTCTACAGGTGTCTCCGATGGTGTTCGTTGAGTTGGCATAGATCGAGAATAGGATTTGTCACTCCGATTGTCGGAGAGGTATCTCTGGGCCCTCTCGGTAATGCACATCACTACAAGCCTTGCAAACAATGTGACTAATGAGTTAGTTACGGGATGATGCATTGCGGAACGAGTAAAGAGACTTGCCGGTAACGAGATTGAACTAGGTATTGAGATACCGACGATCGAATCTCAGGCAAGTAACATACCGATGACAAAGGGAACAACGTATTTGTTATGCGGTTTGACCAATAAAGATCTTCATATAATATGTAGGAACCAATATGAGCATCCAGTTCCGCTATTGGTTATTGGCCGGAGACGTGTCTCGGTCATGTCTACATAGTTCTCGAACCCATAGGGTCCGCACACTTAAAGTTCTGTGACGATCGGTATTATGAGTTTTTGTGTTTTAATGTACCTAAGGTAGTTCGGAGTCCCAAATATGATCACGAACATGACGAGGAGTCTCAAAATGGTCGAGACGTAAAGATCGATATATTGGACGACTATGTTCGGACACCGGAAGTGTTTCAAAATGTTTCGGACATATACCGGAGTACCGGGGGGTTACCAGAACCCCTCGGGGAGTATATTGGGCCTAATGGGCCCTAGTGGGAGAAGAGGAGGGGCGGCCAGGGCAGCCGCGCGCCCCCTCCCCCTCTTGTCCGAATTGGGCCTTTCATTCTCTCCTTCTCTCCCTTCCTTCTCCTCTCCTACTCCTACTTGGAAAGGGGAAGTCCTACTTCCGGTGGGAGTAGGACTCCTCATGGGGCGCGCCATAGGAGGCTGCCCCTCCCCCTCCTCCACTCCTTTATATACAGGGATGGGGCACCCCTTGGAGACACAACAATTGATCATTGATCTTTTAGCCGTGTGCGGTGCCCTCCTCCACCATAATTCACCTCGGTCATATCGTAGCGGTGCTTAGGTGAAGCCCTGCGTCGGTAGCTTCATCAACACCGTCACCACGCCGTCGTGCTGATGAAGCTCTTCCCGGAAGCTCTACTGGATCGTGAGTTCGCGGGATGTCACCGAGCTGAACGTGTGCTGAACGCGGAGGTGCCGTACGTTCGACATTGAGGATTGGTCGATCATGAAGACGTACGACTACATCAACCGTGTTGTCATAACGCTTCCGCTTACGGTCTACGAGGGTACGTAGACGACACTCTCCCCTCTCGTTGCTATGCATCACCATGATCTTGCGTGTGCGTAGGATTTTTTTTGAAATTACTATGTTCCCCAACAATCTACGCTTCCCTTCATCGGCGACGGTTGCTGTTCTGGTGCGCCGGTCCTATAGGGCCTTAGCATGACGACTTCCGACTGTCTACTACCACAAGGTTTTCCCGGCTCCAATGAGAGAGGGACAAAGACGGTGGCGCGCCTTCGGCTCGCTTAGTGCTAATAGTCGTCGTTAGGTGGCTACGGACCTAGATGTATTTTTTAATTATGGTGTTCTTCGTACTACCTTGATAGTTGATGAATAGATCAAAACTTATCCTCGCAAAGGAAAAAAAACCCTCCTGGCAATCAGGAACCTCCATCGCAATTCTATTTCAACCATAGGCTCTTACCGTTGCCTAGGGTTAACTTGATTATGAAATTTCTTCAGAGGAACGCATTGGACTTTTAATGACTGTGCCACATGTTTTCTTAGGAAATTGATTTCAACTACCATACTCATCCTTACTTTCACCGGTTTTTGGCATAGCCTTCCACGCATCCCTGCACTTTACCTCCTCCTGGATCGATCTCAAGGATTCCGAGTACCTTCAGAGCCTAAGAACGAGAAGTACAAGGGACAAATCTATTGCGATACACGTAATGCATTTGGACTTAAAGTCAATACCAATAATCCCGTGCACAACTATGTAGAGCCTGCAAGGTTGTACCTCAGCCCGGAGCCCGAGCGGACTACTCAAACGTGCACCAAACTGGGAGAGATTTGGGGAGTTCGGACATCCGCCTAGCCCACTATTATATGTTGGATTACATCTCCCCACAATCCATGTGTCTCAACAACTCTCTTTTTTCTCTCGACCCACATGTCCCATTCTCAGTTATAGCATACCATTCGAATAATTTACTTCTGTTGAATGACCGACACCTCATCCGCTAATTGCAAATATGTCTGGACGTGTCCCTAGACATTTGGTGATCCAGGTTGAAGTTGCCCTTAACCTCCTTCACGTGCTCATCGCGGAGCATAAGGTGTTATGTGTCCAATCTGTCATCGCGTGCTTGTTTGTGCTTCCCTTTTGTTATATGTGGCCTTTAGCATGTTTTTTCCTAAACCCTAAACCCTATATATAAAGCACATCTTGCACTTCCATTCCATAAAAATGTTACTTAGATTTGAACTGTTTGCAATACATTTGTCTGGTTAGGTTTATACCTTGTTTATATTTCTTTTTGTAGGTCATTTATATTTCTCTTTTAGGCTTTTTGTATTTCTATTTTTCACATATTTACTGGATAAGGTTTGACTGATGGAGGCCAGTAGGTGCACATTTAGAATTATTGAGAAAAAAAATCAGTATTCACCATGCAAGATGCAAATACTTACCATTTTTGTTGCATTGCTGGTATATATAATTTAAAATACAGAAGAAGTTACAGCCAATAAGAATATTGAGAACACATTATTGTACTTTCAGGTAGAAAAGCTTTCCTTTAAATGTGTTAGGTGAATGGTAAAAAATGTTTTTTTGCAAGAAACTTCCGATCTATTCATCTTCAATTATGGCAGTACAACGAACACCAGAAATAATAAAAATTACATCCAGATCCTTAGACCACCTAACAATGACTACAAGCCCTAAAGCGAGCCGGAGGCGCGCCGCCGTCATCACCCCTCCCTCGCCGGAGCCGGACACAACATGTTATAGTAGACAATCAGGAAGTCGTCGTGCTAAGGCCCCATAGGATCAACGCACAAGAATAGCAACCACCGCCGATGAAATCTTAGATCGAAAGGATCCAACCTGAAGACACATGAAGAAAGACGAACAAAGACTGGATCCGAGCAAATCCACCAAAAACAACCACTGACGGAATCCCGTGAGATCCGCCGAAGACACACCTCCACATGCGCTTCGACGATGCTAAACGCACCATCGGAATGTTAATGTGTGGCAATAGAAAACTAGGCATATTGTTGGCATGCCATAGAGAACGATAGAGTCCACACACTGCTTTTCTAGTGTTATCTCTTCCACTTCTCGTCCACTGATGTCTTCCATCAGTAAAAAAATCTAAACATTTATCTGAAATACTTAAATCTCGTGGCCTCTTCCTCCACTCGGCCCATCAGTGGCAGTATTGCAATTTGCCTTTTCGATTTTGCAGTCTCTTATCATTTGGTCATGTTCAAATTACCTCGCCTTCTAAATACCACTATCATTTCCATGATATTCATGTTTTAATTATCTCTATTATTTGGTCATCTCAGGTATTATAGACACCACTGCATATTAATCGAAATAGGCTAAAACATTCTCTTGCACTCACTTTTTTCATAGCTCGCTCATCAAAAATGAGTTAAACTTGACTTTTTTTTGCTTACAGACCTTTAAGGCCAATTCAAAATACACGAACCAAAATAAACAACTGATTCCCATGTTACAAACCTTTAGGTAAAATACATGATTGGAATCAAGTTAAATAACTGATTCCCATAAAAAAGTTATCATAACTGACATGAAGCTTACTGCACTCTCATGACAGAGATGAAGCTTAGTTTGCAAACATACAACCATAGACATGGTCCTTATTTTTTGCAATCCGAGGACCTGATTGTTAGATCACATTACTTTACATGTCGTATCTTTTGGAGCTCTAGATCACCTACCGTTATTGTACCAACCTCTGATTAATCACATTCTTGCTTCTTTGTAGATGATTGCATTTCATGTCCTACAATTAGCCACAACCTTTGATCTGAAATTGATCCTCCTTAGAAGAGCTGTCAGCCTGTGGCATCCTCTTAGTACGGATCCGATGCTGACATTTAGCTGAAATAATGACTGGCACCATTTGAGACTAGCTTTCGATCCAAAATAGACTAGGTGATGGATTACCTTCTTGTCATATTCTGGCATGATTGAGTTGCTCAGCACAAATTGTTGCTAGTCTTTTGTTTCTTTTTACGGGGAAGTTGTTGATAATGTTACACATGCATGCAAGCTTTGGAGTCAGAAAAATAAAACAAACATTAGTCTTTTATAGAATCATGAAAAATCTATGCTAGGATTATCTCCAATAAGTATAAGGAAAATTTTATCTGGCGAACGTTATGATTTCAGGTTTACGGCCGAACGATTCGTTTAATCTCCGATTCGCATCGCACGTCAAGTTCCCAAGTGTTTTTTCCCTCCCTCTTAATTTAGTTTTTTTTTCTTCCCTGGATTACTAGCGAATCCGCTTCTCCACGGCTTTGGCGATTTTCCCTGTTGTGAGGAAGCATCGCTTCTTCACCGGTTTTTCTCTCCCTCCATCTGCCGGGTGATTTTTCTTTGTATAAGAGCGATCAGTAGCACATACTGGTTGTAGGATTTGGTTGACAAGCATAACGCAGCAGTAGCAGAGTATACCTGCAAAACATACAGAAAGTATCTAATTGCTTGAACGGAGACCAACATATGATGCTCCAGGTTTATAGCCTTCCATGTAAAAGAAACTTCAGATCCATGGGACCCATCCTTGCTTAGTCATATGCAATTGCGTCGTCATCCCGCATCTGCAGTGGAAAAAATAACATGAATCAATTAGACAAGTTTTCATCTGGCCAACGAATACAATCCTGACAACATTGCAATGACAATGAACAGCAGGGAAATGCATTCGTTTCACCATTAAAAATGTAACTGTAATCTCTTGCTAGGAAACAAGACAGTAGGGCCAAGTGGAAAAATAAAAATAAAATACGTTGCCCATCCATCTTGCGTGCCATTACCGGCGTCATATTGGACTTGATCAAGTGAGGAGACAATAAGAACTCGATAAGTGTGTCTTGCTTCTTACATATCAGACAAGAAAGAACATAGTGCCAAACATGACTGGTATGTTGGCCTGTACAAATACAATAACGAATGTCCAGAAATGAAAATTGCAAAAACAAAAAAAAACATCATGTGCTAGTATCTTGCTTGATCAGACTGACCTACAATTATCGCCTTTAATAAAAAAAAAATCACTTTCCATCCACTAACCTTGGAAGAAGGAAAGGAAGACTCCTGCAGTATGCTGGTCATAACATCCAAGGCTTTCATCCGGATCAAGCGGCACTCCTCGAGCCCACGAGGCTCGCACAGGCCGAAGGTGACGAGCTTCTTCTTTCTCTTGATACAATCGCACAACTTCTTGGCCTCCTTTGCCATACCCTTGAATCGAATCCAAGGCATCCATCATTTTACAACCAGTACGTGCCAATATGAGTAGTCCGGCAATTTACAGAAAAGAAATGGATAGACAGATACTTGTTAAAATTCAGCGCATTTTGGCAGGCAGGCACGTACCACCATTGCAGCGGCGGGGGCAATAGACTGGTGTCCTCTGAGGTTGTTCGCAAGGCCCAAGGCGCACGTGTGGATCACGCTGCTATGCTGGATCATGTCGTCAAAAGGCTTCGCGCCATGCTTCAGCAGCTCACACATCAGGTCAGCCTCACTGGTGATACACTTGAAGCCAATGTTTTTGCATCAGTTAAAAGACCACAGAAAGAGTCGAACGAAATACGCTATGTGATTGAGAGGGATAGCGTTCCAGTGATACCATACAAAAATAAATAATTTGGTTTGTTCAGGCAAAGAAGGCACATACCACAAGAGCAACGGCAGTAGGAACGCACAATTCACCCCCTGCGCCATAGATTGAAAGTGCAAACTGCTTGATAAGGCTACTCTGAATGATAGTGCTGATTGGTAAAGTGGCATCCAAGCTACGTTCCACTCGAGTCTTCCACTTGGACAGGAGTTCCTCCTCCATCTTGATACACTACTTGAAAAAAAATCGCCAATTTGAAATATGTTGGCGCAAAAAAGTTAGATAACTGATGGTTACTTGCCAATTTGGCAACAGCAGCAGCACCCATGTCAGCAGCAGCGGCGATTTGTAAATCCCCGGGAGTTTGGCTGGTAGCAGCATCATCGGCTACAAACTCATAAGCATTGCGTTTGTAGTACTCCTCCAGGTAGCTGCTATAGTATGACCACTTAACGGAATCGAGCAGTAGTAGCAGCCTTTCCCACCCCCATAGTTTCTCAAAAAGACCTTCTGAAACAAAACATTACCCAATTTTATTATTTTTTACATATGAAGCATATTGCAAGGGAAATATGAAGAGCCCTTATAGTAACCATAATTGTGGTGATTAGCTTCTCTGTTACCTTCTTTCCTTTGCTCACTCTCTTCACCACCTTTAATGTTTTCCTTACACCAAGAATTCAACACATCAGAAATCCCGCTGCCCCTGGTGATCATACAGTGAAATGGTATATCACAATGCTGCTTATCATCAAGAAGACAAACTAATTCTCTTCAACCACATATAGCTGCATCAAGAAAGAATAAACGAATGGAACATCCGGTGTTTGCTGCCCCATCAGCAGCAAAGTCATCCGTATCAACACCAGGATCATTTGTACTAGCAGGTTCTTCCTTATCAACCTTGCGCCCAGAAGCAGCAGCAAAAGGCTCTTCTAGTATGTCGATCATAAAATTCAAGGTTTGGTACCAAACTATGCGGCTGTTATCAATATCATCAGGTATGGAATATTGATATAAATCAAGAGGTTTTTTATTTTCACTTATCCACGCACACATCACTTCAGCCTCCTTCGCCATACCCTTAAATTGAAGCCGCCATCAGTTCGCAGTTAGTGCCCATAAGCTACTAGTAGAAACAAAATTGCGTAAAGTGCGGTTCACGAGGCTCAAGAATGGATGGGTGATAATGTTAAGTTCGACAGATGGCCCATACATAGGTGATCATCAGTTTGACAGATGGATGAATGATAATATTAGGTGGGCTTTTGAAGGCAGGCACGCCCGTACCGACATGACAGCGGAGGCCGCAACAGAATTGTCCAAGCTGCAGTTCATAAGGCTCAAGGCACACATGTGTATCTCTCTGCCCTGGTCGATTAATTGATCATCAGTGGGATCAGCGCCGTACCTCAGCATCGCACACGTCAGGTCAGCCTCCTTGGCAATACACTTGAAAACATCGTTTTTGCATTATTACAATCATCATAGAGAAGTCAAGCAAAATAATCCATATACCATCCAACTCGTGAAGGCAAATTGGGGTGCCAATTTATCCATATATACCGAAAAAGGCTTTCGCCCCGCTTTATAGATAAAGCACACCGCCACAAAACACACAACCCCAACAGGTTCAGACACACACACCCAAGTAGCACAACAAAGTCATAAGGTACTGCTGAGGGCACAGCTCAACAAGCCCAAAGAAACAGAAAAGGAAACCGGGCGAGGCCGGGCGAGAGACCCACGCAGGGGACTAGTCAGGCTCCGGCGGAGGGGGCGGCGGCGGCGGCGACAGGCGGACGGCCATCGAGCGGAGGTCGGCGATGAAGGCGGAGATGGCGTCGCGCTCCAGGAGACGGCTAAGCGGCCGCCAAAGCTGCAGGAAACCCGAGAATTTGTAGAGAGCGTCAGTAGCACGACGAAGCGGAGTGCGCTCAATCACAAGCTTATTACGAACAGTCCAAAGAGTCCAGGATAGGGTCCCAACCTCCAGCCACCTAATGTGGCGGGAGGACGGGGGGGACGCTTGGAGTTCAGCAAAAAGGTCGGGGAAGTTGGTGTGAGTCCAATTTCCGCCGACAAGCTCGCGAAAACAGCTCCAGAGGAACTGGGCAGAGGTGCAAGCGAAGAAGATGTGGTTAGAGTCCTCGGGGACGGCACAGAGGGGGCAGAGACCAGAACCCGGGCCATTACGCTTGCGGACCTCCACACCGGAGGGGATCCGTCCCCGGATCCACTGCCACATGAAGATACGGATCTTCAGAGGGAGGCGGACGGACCAAACCATTGAGAGGGGGGGAGGGGCGGCGGAGGGGGCAATGGCCGCATAGAGCGATTTGGTAGAGAACTGGCCAGACGGCTCCAAATGCCATCGAACACGGTCTTGGACGCCGTCAACCAGCGGCTCATGAAGAGCGACGCACTCAAGAAGCTCACGCCAGGCGGCGGATTCCGCAGGCCCAAATGGCCGACGGAAAGCGAGGCGCCCTAAGTCAAATAGGGCCCTATCAACAGAGATCATGGGGTCGACAGAGATAGCAAAGAGAATGAGGAAGCGAGCCGCAAAGGGGGCGTCACCGGCCCAACGGTCATACCAGAATAACATCGAACGGCCAGATCCTACCGAGATAGAGGTACCAATGCGGAGCACAGGGAGGAGCTGGACAAGGGACTGCCAGAACTGAGAGCCACCCGACTTCTGGCAGAAGGCAAGGGGTTGGCCGCGCAGGTATTTATTCCGGATAATGTCCAGCCAGAGGCCCCCGTGGCCCTGCGAGATGCGCCACAGCCATCGGGAGAGGAGGGCAATATTCATCCGTTTGGAGCACATGATCCCCAAACCCCCCTGCTCCCTCGGCTTGCAGATGTCAGGCCAGCTGACCATGTGATACTTCTGCTTGCCGTGCTCCCCAGCCCAATAGAAGCGGGACTGGATTTTGGCGATCTCCTTATGAAGAGAATCGTGAAGGCTGTAGAAACTCATAAGAAATAAGAGGAGACTGGAGAGGGAGGAGTTGATAAGAATAGTCCTGGCCGCCTTGGACAACCACCTCCCCTGCCAAGGCTCGCATCTAGTCTGGAGCTTGGTCACGGAGGGGCGAAGATCGGCGGCCAGGAGGCACGAGTGACTGATGGGCGTCCCCAGATAGGTAGAAGGAAACGAGCCCAAGCGGCAATTGAGTCTATTGGCAATGGCCACTGACTCCTCGGGAGAGTATCCCATCACCATAACATCGCTCTTATCAAAATTGATCTTGAGGCCCGACATCTGCTGAAAGCAAAGGAGGAGGAATTTGAGATTGGCGATGTCCATCTCCGAGCCTTCGACCATGATGATCGTGTCGTCCGCATACTGGAGGATGGAGATCCCCGCGTCCCCGGAGAGATGGGGGGCGATGCCTCGGAGGTGGCCCGCAGCTTTCGCCTTATCGAGAATGGAAGCCAAAGCGTCCACGACCATGTTGAAGAGGAACGGGGAGAAGGGGTCGCCTTGGCGCACCCCACAAAGGGTAGGGAAGAAGGGACCAATTTCGCCATTAATATTGACCGCCGTGCGACCGCAAGAGACCATTTGCATGACTCTCGTGATCCACCGGTCATCAAATCCCTTGCGCAGAAGGACTTCCCGAAGGAAGGGCCAGCTAACCGTGTCATAAGCTTTGTGAAAATCGATCTTCAGAAAGACCGCCTTCAGGTGTTTGACCCGGACCTCATGAAGAACCTCGTGCAGGACCAAGACCCCATCAAGGATGAACCGGCCCTGAATGAACGCCGACTGATTAGGGTGAGTGATCCGGTCGGCCAGCAGGGTCACCCTATTGGCGTACCCTTTGGCCAAGATCCGGAAGATCACGTTTATGACCGTAATCGGGCGGAACTGGCGGATGTCAGTCGCCCCAGGGACCTTGGGAATGAGGGAGATGGTCCCAAAGTTGAGGCGGCCAAGGTCGATCGAGCCCACGAAGAATTCCTCGAAAATGGCCATGATCTCGGGTTTGACCACGCTCCAGAAGGTTTGGAAGAAGAGAACCGGGAGGCCGTCCGGGCCCGGCGCCGAGGAGGGATTCATACCCTTGATAGCCTCCCAGACCTCTTGTTCAGAGAAGGGGGCCGTCAAGGTGGCATTGTCTTTGTCAGAGACTAGACGGTCGCCGGTCCAGCAGTCAAAGGCAAGAGAGAGGCCGCTCCGAGGAGCGGGGGAGAAGAGGGAGCGATAGAAGCCATCAACATGGGCGCGGATATCGCGGGGATCCTGAAGGAGAGTGGCTCCCTCCCAAAGGCAGGAGATGGTGTTGCGTCTACGGCGCCCATTTGCGATCGCCTGGAAGTAGGCCGTATTCGCATCCCCCTTCAAGACCCAACGCTGGGCGCCCCAAATGCGCCAATAAGCCTCCTCATCAGAGTAAATCACGGAGAGCTGGTCCTCGAGGTCATAACGGGACATCCACTCGTCAGGAGAGAGACCGATCGCATCAGCCCTGAAGTCGAGGGCCTGGATCGCCGACAGGAGAGCCTTCTTCCGTTCCCTGGAGTCTCTTCCCAGGTTGGCTCCCCACCCCTTCATAAATTGTCGGGCACGCTTCGCACAGAAGTGCCACGCATCTATGGCGGAAGGGGGGCGGGGGTGGGGATGGCCACGAGCCTCGATCCAACGAGCACTGACGGCGTCGGAGAATCCGGCCTGGGAGAGCCAGAAAGCCTCAAAACAGAACCGAGGGGGAATCGGGGGGCGCTCATCCGCGGAGGAGAGAAGCAGGGGAACGTGGTCAGACCCAATCCGGGTGACGGCACGAAGAGAGGCTAAGGGGCACCGGAGGTCCCACTCGGGGGAAACTAGGACCCTGTCCAAGACGGAGAGGGTCGGGGAGGCTTGGCGGTTGGTCCAAGTAAAACGAGCCCCAACCCGATCAAGCTCCCTGAGGGCGAGGTCGGCAATGAAGTCGTTAAACATGTCCATCCGGGCAAAACTAACATTGCCATTGTTCTTGTCTTCCGCACACCGCAACAGGTTGAAGTCCCCCCCCCCCCCCGACAACTACGGGGAGGGAGGCGGCCGAGATTTTCCGGTGAAGTTCCTCCAGGAAGGAGGCCGACCTACTATGGTCAGCCGGACCATAGACGATGATGATCTCCCATTTGAAATTGAGAGATCTCTCAAAGACCTCCATGCTGATGAAGAATTCGCCCCGGTCCATGTTGCCCACCTCAAAGGTGGCATCCTTCACGCCTAGGAGGATGCCACCCGAGTGGCCTGCACTCCCACTAGAAGGGAGCCAGTGCCACGCAAATAGGTGAGAGCTCAGCCGGTCGAGCTCAGGGAGCGCAAAGTCCCGGCGCATGGTCTCCTGCACGGCCACTAGGTCGATGCGTTCAACTCGCAAGTACTCCACTAACTGGCGGCGTCGGCCATCATGGCCGAAGCCGCGGATGTTCCAGAATAGGGCACGCATCAAGGAGCCATTGGGGGGCTGCTTGACCCCAAGACACGAGATGCGCTGAGAGCGCGGAGGGCCGCCGTGCGGGAGCGGGTGCGACCCCGGATCACCAGCTCGGCCCCCGAAGGGCGGGGGGCCGTCTGCCGCATCCGAGGAGGGGGGGAGGGGTCTCTAGGGGGCGCCTGGGCCGGTGGAGGGGGAGCCGCAAGGGCCGCT
>NC_057809.1:82272690-82274560 GCF_018294505.1 Triticum aestivum
GAGACGGCGACCCACCCTCAGGGGCCGCCGGCGCGGAGGGGATGGGGCCGCCGGTCGGGTCGACAGGAGCCACCTCCGGAGCCGGGGGAGAGACGGGGGAGCGCGGAGAGGAGGCCGGGCAGACCACCAGGCCGACACTGGAGATGTCGCTCCCCTCGGACGACGACCCGTCAGGGATCGGGGGGTCATCAGCGGAGGGGCCTGGGGCGGCCTGGCGGCCCTTGCCCCCCGGAGCCGGAGGGGGGGGGCGAGGGAGGAGGAGAGCGGGAGTCCTCGGACTCCCCCTCCTCGTCAGAGCGGTGGGAGCGCGAGTGGTGACGGCCGTGGTAGTCTCCGCCGGCCCCCCGGAAGTCGTCTGGGGGACCGACGTCGAGGGAGCGGGGGCGTCCAACGTGGTTGGGCGGCTCGGGGGCGATCCTGAGGTCGAAGCCCTGGTCGTTGAAGAAGACCCGGACCGAGGTGTGCAGCCTGGTGGAGTCGAGACACTTGACCTTGACCCTGACCTCCTCCTCCTTGCGCGGTGAGAGCTCATCAACCACCACCACCTTGCCCAAGAGGCGAGACATCTGGCGGATGACAAGCTCTGACCGCACGATGTCAAGGAGACCGGAGATGAGGATCCAAGCGGTGTCGAGGACGGCCACGGCCTGGGCGTCGAGAACAGGCTCGGAGATCTCAACCACCAGCTGGTTGAGGGCGAGGGTGATCCGGCCACTACGCGTGCCGTAGCCGTAGCTGACGGAGTCGGGGAAGACGACGGAGAAGATGTGGCTGGCGGTGGGGGTAACCACCCAGTCCCACTGACAACGGTAGAGGTGGTTGAGCTCGGCCTCGATCATCTCCGGGGAGGCCACCCCGTCAACGACCGTGACGATCGCCTGAGGCGAAGGCGGAGGGGCATCCGGGACCTCAAGGTGGAAGAAGCCCAACCCCTCGATGCCGTGGCCATACATCATGAGCTCGGACACCACCGGTCTGTCCGGACACAGAATGGCGGGGTGGCCCGGATCCTTGCAGAGGTAGCAGCACTGGGGGTTGACACAGGCAACCTGGGAGTGCCCCCTCACCCCACAGTTGAAGCAAGGGGGGCGAGGAAGACCGGAGACGGGGCCCGGAGCGGAGGGGGCCCCCGGACCCGAGGATGGAGGGATGGTCGGAGTGGGTCGGGCACCCCGACGCTTCTTCTTCTTGGCGGGGCCAGGGCGGCCGCGGGCGGGAGCGCCCCCAGAGGTCGGACCCGGGGCCGAGGACCCCGAGGCAGCGTGAGGCGGGACGTAGCGGCGGGTGTCCGGAGTAGGGAGGATGCCATCACGAACCGGACGGGCGGGGGAGGGGGACCGGTCCCTACGACGGGAGGGCGAGGGGGAGCGCTGGCGGCGCCAGTTGCCCGACGACGCTCGGGGCGAGCGTGACCGGGCCCGGTCATCCCGACGGGAGGGGGAGCGGCGGCTGTCCCGGAGCTCCCGGAGCTCGCGCCGGAGCTCCTCCTCCCGTCGGAGGGAGTCGGGGGAGGGCCAGGACGAGTCGCGGGAATCACCCCCCGCCTTGCGCTTCGCCCGGGGAGCCAGGTCCGCCTGGTCGCGCGGCATGGCGAGCCGCAACCGGGCGGGAGGGGGCAGGGCGAGGCGGGCTACCGGCGTCAGAGAAGCCGCCGGACGGCCAGACGAGGGGGGAGGCGCGGCGAGAGGTGGATGCGGGGCGAGGGCGGGAGCAGAAGGGGGCGGGGGATCGGGGCGAGACGAGCCCGAAGCAGGGGAGGCGGCGCGCGAGGGATGGGCGAGGGAGAGGCTTCGAGGGAGCCAGAAGGCGCTGGCCGGCACCTCCCTAGGCCTAGGGCATGGAGGTGGCCCAGCCTGGATGGGCCGGCCCG